>NC_133327.1:251826563-252058347 GCF_042186555.1 Aquarana catesbeiana | reverse complement strand
CACTTAGCCCCCACTGTCACATCCTCCCTCTCCCCTATCCCTCTCTCCCCCTCCCTGTTTCCCTCCCCTTCCATTCTCCCCCCTTGTTTTCTTCCCCCCCTCCCTTCCCCCCCCCCCCCTCTTCCTCTGGCCCTCCCATCCCCCTTCTTTCCCCCCTCCCCGTTTTTCCCCCCCCTGGGCTTCCCTATCTCCCCACCTCCCTTTCCTCCTCTCCGTCCCCAGCCCCCCCCCCCCCCCTCCCTTCCTTGCCCTCATCTTTCCTTCTCACCTCCCCACTGTCTCATATTATGTACTACCATGCCATTTGGCCCTCATCACCTATCCTCACCCTTTCGGTCACATACCCATCCTTCTATTCTCGTACACTTATGGTTCAAATTATGCCATTTCATATCCCTCACCAGTCACTCCCCTTATCACTACCTTTCAGTATCACCCCCCACATTTTTATTTTTCACTATTATTTATTATTTATTCATTAGTTTTTATTTCTACCTCTGTGTGTGATTATTTAGGTTACCTTATTACCCGATAATATCTACTTTACGCTTATTACCCCCGTCAATCTGTTGGCTCCCCCAGGTCGCCGTGGGAGAATACTCTTGGGCGGTGGGGCCGCGCGCCTGGGACCTGTTGGGACCTGGGTAAGCAGACTCGCTCCCCTTCCCCCTAGAACGTTGCATTATCCTTTTTGTGAACATTGATGCTAGATTATAATTATATTAATTATGTAATTTGGTAATTCTATTGTATATCCTCTATTTGCTAGGTTGAGACTGTTTTGCTCAAAATCATCTCTAGATTCCCTCCTGACGAAGCGGTTTATGTCCGCGAAACTAGTCGAGGATATGATATCTGAGATTTTGTGTTGTACTGTATACCAATGATCCTACTGGTGATATACCTGTACTTTTATTATGTTTTATTGTATTACCATTGTTGTGTTTTCTGCATCAATAAAAACAACTATAATTTTTATTACTGCTTTTTTATATTTCATACTAATACCTCTGTTCATCGTACCGGAATAGTCCAACATGCCCCCACTTCTTGGTCGCCTGACTGGGGATCTGGCTTCCAATCCTTTTGATTATTCATTTCTGGATGATGGTACACCTATACAATTTTTGTTACTCTAATTACCCATTATAGAGGCCACTTCACTAATCGTATACATTGGGTGGATAACACACCCGGCATCATGTCGAGTGGGATACTGGGGCGGGCTGTTATAGGGGATGGGTCAATTTTTGCCCTTTACCCTACAGACCCCAGTTGCCCCACCCTTCATTTTTAATTTACCCCCACTGACACATATAGTTTGTGTTTCTCCGGGGGGGCCTCTTTTTACATGCAAGTTTATCCTTTGTTATTACCGTTACGGCTAATTGCCAGCCCCGTTGCAACCCTCCGAGACAGACGCCCATTAGGTTGGCCAGACACTTTTACTTGGCTACCCGCCCCCTTATCCACATGTTTTTACCCACTCATGTGGCTCTGTCCTTGGCCCTCCTTACTTATATGCATTGATGCTACTAGGTGTTTATGGGTCTATGCCTCGGAGGGCTTATTGCACCGGTCTCTAGGGTATTTACCAATCCCTAGCTCACCTATTTAAGCCCTTCAACTTGTTCTACCATTCTATTATTTTCTTTTATTTTGTTTAAACCTCCTTATCGTTGCTTTTTACCCATTCTGTATTGTGACTCTGCTTTCCCATTCCCTGGCTCCGCCCAGGGTGCCGGCGCGGGCCCCTCCTCCCTGTTCTCCCGCGGCGGCCTGGTGAGGTCCCTGGTGGAGGGATTGGTCTCGGACACGGGACCGCCCCCTCCTCTTGCATAGGTCTTGGTGGGGAGGTCGTCCCCGTGGCCAGATGGCCAGTGCGCATGCGTGCGCGCGCGATCTCTTCGTGCGCGCGCCATGTGGAACCTCCGACCCTGTGACGTCACGCGCCAGCGTCCCACAGGAGCGCGGCGCAGCGTCGCAGGGTTGGGAGCTACAAATGGCAGGTCAGTCCTGCTATCTTGACGGTCGGTTTATCACTCCTAGGTCTCTATACCCAAATCAGCCTGGCGCTAGTCTGAGGTCAGTACCTTTCTATCTTTTACTCAAGTCCCGTACCTCTGGGCACGAGTATCGACTATTCAACATAAAAAAAATTTTTTTCCCCTCTGCAGTTGCCCTAGGCTGAGCTGAATGTGCTGTGATCTGTGCTCACCCATCGCTCACAGCCTCTATTACCTCCTTATCCATCCCACCATGGCACTTGCTTTGGCAGGATGCCTCTCATGGATACCCACCCACGTTTATACCAGCATCAGGTAATTCCACCCCTTGTTCACTTAGCCCCCACTGTCACATCCTCCCTCTCCCCTATCCCTCTCTCCCCCTCCCTGTTTCCCTCCCCTTCCATTCTCCCCCCTTGTTTTCTTCCCCCCCTCCCTTCCCCCCCCCCCCCCTCTTCCTCTGGCCCTCCCATCCCCCTTCTTTCCCCCCTCCCCGTTTTTCCCCCCCCTGGGCTTCCCTATCTCCCCACCTCCCTTTCCTCCTCTCCGTCCCCAGCCCCCCCCCCCCCCCCTCCCTTCCTTGCCCTCATCTTTCCTTCTCACCTCCCCACTGTCTCATATTATGTACTACCATGCCATTTGGCCCTCATCACCTATCCTCACCCTTTCGGTCACATACCCATCCTTCTATTCTCGTACACTTATGGTTCAAATTATGCCATTTCATATCCCTCACCAGTCACTCCCCTTATCACTACCTTTCAGTATCACCCCCACATTTTTATTTTTCACTATTATTTATTATTTATTCATTAGTTTTTATTTCTACCTCTGTGTGTGATTATTTAGGTTACCTTATTACCCGATAATATCTACTTTACGCTTATTACCCCCGTCAATCTGTTGGCTCCCCCAGGTCGCCGTGGGAGAATACTCTTGGGCGGTGGGGCCGCGCGCCTGGGACCTGTTGGGACCTGGGTAAGCAGACTCGCTCCCCTTCCCCCTAGAACGTTGCATTATCCTTTTTGTGAACATTGATGCTAGATTATAATTATATTAATTATGTAATTTGGTAATTCTATTGTATATCCTCTATTTGCTAGGTTGAGACTGTTTTGCTCAAAATCATCTCTAGATTCCCTCCTGACGAAGCGGTTTATGTCCGCGAAACTAGTCGAGGATATGATATCTGAGATTTTGTGTTGTACTGTATACCAATGATCCTACTGGTGATATACCTGTACTTTTATTATGTTTTATTGTATTACCATTGTTGTGTTTTCTGCATCAATAAAAACAACTATAATTTTTATTACTGCTTTTTTATATTTCATACTAATACCTCTGTTCATCGTACCGGAATAGTCCAACATGCCCCCACTTCTTGGTCGCCTGACTGGGGATCTGGCTTCCAATCCTTTGGAATTGAGAGGGGTGTCGCCACTAGGGCTGACAATTGTCCAGGCTTTGAAACATGTATCCAGGTTTCAGTCCACCTGAAACTCAGACACATTATTCAGACCGGACTGTGGCTCCCAATGCTCAGGGGGCCCATGATGCCCCCCGTCACACCTAAACAGGAGGGGTAGTGGGGGTGGCATTTACAGTGCTAGAACCAATTGGCTGAATTTTCTTCCTGAAAGCCAACTTCTCCTCCTCTCTCTCTCTCACCAGCATTTAGCGGCTGCTGGAGGAAAAAACAGCCAATCAGTTCTAGTAAATGCTACCCCCCCCACCTGCCCTGGTTCCACTTCTTTATGCATACACCCACTCTCTCAGTCTTGGAACTCCTTTGCACACCCCATTTTCTAATTCAGGGCTTCCAGGCACCCCCTCTGCTAATATAGGAACTCTATTCACACACCCAATCTTTTAGTGCAGAACCTCCTCCTCTGTCCACCGCCTTTGCCTAGTCCAGGCAGAGGCATTGTGCGGGGGGTGCAGGGGGTGCAGTCCGCACCGGGTGACACCCGCTAGAGGGGTGACACCCTCCCGACGGTGTGGAAAGCACTGGTATTTTTTTTTTTTTTAATCAGCTGACCCGATCATCACCCCGCACTCCGCAGCCTAGTTGAAACAACACTCCAGGGTCTCCTCCACACTCCCTCTCATAGTCCAGGGGCTCCTCCACACACCTCACTAGCCTAGTACAGGGCCTTGTCTGCACAGCCTTCTTTTCTTGTCCAGAGCCTTCCACAAAAAACCCTCCCATCTTAGTTTAGGTGCCTTCTCCACACAACTTCCCCCTCCTAATTCTGGGCTTCCAGTACCAGGCAGGCGCTCCAAAGTTAATATAATGTGCTGCGGCTGCCTCATTCTCCATAACTGTCCTGTGGCACCATGATGAGATGTGGGAAGGACTTATACAGGAGGAGGGTGACATCACTGCACACGAGTCCGGAATCACACTGCTCCTCCTGCCTGCCCCACAGAAAAGCTTTTCGAACGACACTGAAGCTACTGTTGTTTAGCAACAGTATTTCGTTATTCACCGCTCCAATCCTGCAGGACTGGCCAGCCACTGCAACTGTATAGTGTAGCTCAGCATGGCCACACCATGGTGAAAGAAAGTGCCATTTCAGTTGATCAGCAGGCTGTGGTGCTCTGTGGAACTGCAATACTGGTGAGGGCCACACCCCTCTCACCACACCAGGTACTCCTCTGAGCTAGGGTAGCATGCAACTTTGGTCAATACAAGGAAATGACAAAGCTTAAAAACAAAAGAAAAAGTGAGAAGCACATCTCTCTGGTGCGAAAAAATCACTTTATTAAAATATAAAAACAATGTAGCAATTGTGCTTTCCAGTATCCTATGGATAGGGGCACTTAAAACATATTGTAGCCTTACAAGAGGGAGAGGAGACATAAGCTCTTCACACCACTGGCCCCAGTGCTTACTTATTGCGCTAGACTGATGTGTGTCCCCCTTTTTCTTCCATTTCTGCTCCAACAAAATTGTGCCCCATGCACATAACCAGGTCTATAAAGACATGGCTTGATATATTTGGCTTTGAGGGACTTGAATGGCCTGCAGAAAGCCCTAACCTCAACCTTATTTAACACCATTAGGATGAATTGGACCACATCGGAGAGCCAGGTCTTTCGATCCAACATCTGTACGATAGCCAAAACAGGAAGTGAGAGAAATTCCCTGCAAATTAAGGCAATCCCTTGGGCTCCCCAGGTCACCAGAACTAGTGTCCCCATTGAAAGATTTTCCCTGTATTACTGTTCTGGGGACAAACCAACATTTAGGATTTTCTTTTACTTTCAGTTTTGATGATAACAATAAACAAGACAATTAAAGAGGGTGAACCTCCTTAACGGGAGCAGAATTGGCAATAAATACCGAAATAATGTTCTAATTCGTTTCCACTCTGTCTAACAGTACAAAATATATTACGGCGCAAACATATTCAAGAATGACATTTCCTGCAAGGCTAGTTAAAAACACCTGAACATATTCAAAAAATATTCGTCTCCACTCTGTCTAAAACTAACAAAAAAGTTTTGCCTTTAGTTATACTTTAACCACTTTAATACCAGACTTTTACCCCCTTGCACACAGATAGAGCTTTCTTTTGGTGGTATTTAACCACTTGCCGACCGCCGCACACAGATATAGGTTGGCAGAATGGCACAGGCAGGCAAATGGGCGTACCTGTACGTCCCTTTGAATTTGCCGCCTATCGTTTCTGTTATAAAATTTTGCAAATAAACTTTCTTCATAAATTCAGGCAAAAATCTATTCTGCTACATTTGTGTGATGAAAATACCCCAAATCAGTGTATATTATTTTGTCAGTAAAAAAAGTTATAGAGTCAAACCATGGTATAATTGTATCTGAAAATTGATCAATCCTGATGTACTGACAGCCTATCTCTTTATCCATCTTCTTTTTTTCAAATTTTTTTATCTTTTTTTACATACTGCCACCAGTGCAGTACAGCGTCATCATTTAACTGGTGAGGCAGTGATCAGAGACACTGACTGATGAGAATATATATATATATATATATATATATATATATATATATATATATATTGTAGCGCTGGTAGATTTACAATCTACCGCAGATTAGGTAAATTTAGTAAATTGGGTGTTAGGAAGGTTAAAAGTTCGCCTCTGTTCCAGCTTGGCTGACGTTGTGTGTGCTTCCGTGCTGACCGGTGGGTGTCGCTGTTACCACTAGTCAGTGTTGGAAAGGCAACGTGTCGAAGTGTATAGATGCTCCTCTGTCTCGGGGGCAAGCTCGGTGGAGGTGGTCCTCCGAGTTGCATTCTGGGAAGGGGGTATTTATGGGACAGACACCATGTTTTAGGGTCGTTTTACAGCCACCTGCTGGCCCTCCTGGCCGACAGGTATGCGTTAAGGAGCTACCTCATGGTCCTCCGATCAGGAGGCCCACGGTGCTGCGGCGCAGGGGTGGGTCCAGAGGCTTGTCTGGAGCCTACCACCGAAGCCGAGGAATGGTCCTGAGCTGTCGGTCCTGTGTGATGAAGCTGGTGATGAAGATATTTGAGTTTCTCCTGAAAGTTTCCTTTTCCACCTCTTTCCTGCTACTTCCTAAAGTTTGACTGTTTAATAAAGCATTGAAAACGTACTCCAGTGTTGGTGCGTGTGTCGTCCAGCAGTAAGCTCAACGGAACCCCTAGACCCGGTGCCGGTGAAACAGAGGGAAGCAAAGTGAAGGTAACAGACCCGCTTAAACCAGCAGCTCCACCGAGAGTTAGTGCTACATGTGGGGGTGTCACCCGGGATTTGTTGACCGACAATTATTGCAACCCAGTGGAGCGTTTTACCGGGAATTTACAGAGAGAGCTGGACTTAAAAGAAGAAAAAAATCTTTTCAGGAAGAGGAAAGGTTAAACTGCGGGACTTTGTTTTTGGTGCGTAGACGCTGGGCGCCAGAAGAGGCCCGTGAGCTACATGACTGAAAGAACAAGTGGGAGGAGTTACCCTACTTGCTACCGCGTGGGACGTGTGTAGTGTGCTTGGCGCCAGAGGAGAAGAGAAGCCTCGTGATCATGCTGAAAAGATCAAAATGTGGCCATGTCTTTTCCGGCGTTGCAATTGGTTGTGGGACCCAGAGTGTTCCCGGCAAACACTGTGATGAATACTGTGCAATCAGGAACTCTGCTTACGGATACTGGAGTTCGAATGAAACCGCAGGGGAAGTTTGTCCTGTATACCTCGGGAGATGTTGAGGGACTGGGCATGACCTGCCATCAATGTGGAGGATTGGCTGTGCATCTTCGTCCATACGGCCGATGTCCGCAGTGTGGAGAGTATTTGTTTGCAGTGGAGCCACCTACTATGCCACCCCGTGCCTATCGGATGGACTGGGTGACAGGTATCGCTACAGTGGAAGCTGCTACCGCTATAGAAAAAGAGCGACGGGCCGCCACTTCGCCTGTTGCTGCTGATAATTTTTCGGAGAGAGACACTGCTGCTGCCGTCTCATCAGGAGACATTACTGTGATTCCTGAGTCCACTACACCTGTTCCTGTAGTACCTACTCAGAGGAAGGTGGGCTAGGCCTACCCCAGAGGTTACCTGAGCCGGAGCTACCAGAGCCTACGTCTGGAACGGGTAAGCCATTGTTGGGGACTGTAAATAAGTTTTTGCCAGCAGAAGAATTGAGAGACTCGGAAATAGAATCCATGTCGGATCTTTCCGGGGATGATGACTTGTTCAAACCATGTCGCAAGAGCTATTGTGGTCACAAGGCGAGGATGTTGCCTCCACAATGACCCTTCCTGAATGGACTGCCATGAGTTCTGGGAAGACGTCGCCCTGTGTGGAGACGCACAGTGCTATTGCTGGGACTTTGTCAAAAGTTATTGAATCACTACAGACACCTGCTGGGCCTATGGTGAAAAAGTCATTAGACTCCTTTGTACCGTCCGGTATAGGAAAAGACAGATCTTTGCCAAAACTTGCTCGCTTGCAAAGGATGTTAAACAAGCGTGTGGCCGCAGAGTATGGATTAGAATTTCCTTATGTGCCCCAGGATGTCATGCGGGTGATTGAAGCTAATCGGGAACTTTGGTACAATGAAGCTGTTTGGGACTACTTATCTGTGCCTAAGCCCTTTAGAAAGACTGGATGTTCTGTCCGGATGGATGAACGTTTTAACGGATGCTTTGTTCATTGGAACTATGGTCGGCATATCTATGCTGATGAAGTGGTGATCTGCAGACCGGGAAAGGACAATGCTGTGTATTTTATCACCACTGTAGATAAAGAAGGAAAATATGTGACTCTACCAGATCCTCGGTTCTACTGGTAATTGTGGACACTAATACCTTGAAGTTAGCTAGTTAGATAGTGACAGGGCAAAAGAGATCTGCGTGGTCAAGATTTGCGGATCCTGTTCTGTGTTTAAATCCAAGGACTTCTGTTTGATAGCCGAATTTCTTTGATAAGAAAAGTTCTTATGCAGGGATGGACTCCTAAAGATTATATATATATTTTGATATGGATCATAGGAAGAGAGTCTCATTTTAAATGAGGCTTTGCTCCTGGTGCTGTGTAGTGTATATACGTGTGTTTAAATATGTTTCTTTTTCAGGGATCATCGGATCATATGCAAAGCTGGGAGGCTTTTCAGCTAGTTAGTTAGTGAGGGAAAAAAAATGTATATTGTGGTTTTGTTCGCGGCTGTGAACATAATGTTTTATAGATATAAGTGTTATAATGTCTTTAAACTGTCCTTTTCTTCTTTCTCCTTGCCTATCCAAAGTTATGAGAAACTCAAATGCTACTCTCAGGCTTGAGATTTACTGTTACTGTGTTAAGGACAGACATTGGGTACAACGTCTATTGTAGTGGGGGGAGTATGTAGCGCTGGTAGATTTACAATCTACTGCAGATTAGGTAAATTTAGTAAATTGGGTGTTAGGAAGGTTAAAAGTTCGCCTCTGTTCCAGCTTGGCTGACGTTGTGTGTGCTTCCGTGCTGACCGGTGGGTGGCGCTGTTACCACTAGTCAGTGTTGGAAAGGCAACGTGTCGAAGTGTATAGATGCTCCTCTGTCTTGGAGGCAAGCTCGGTGGAGGTGGTCCTCCGAGTTGCATTCTGGGAAGGGGGTATTTATGGGAAAGAGAGCAGAATGAGCAGAGGGATGACTCATGTCTGCACTGTTTAAACAGATGATATACCACGATCCTGAGCCCGCCAGCGATCGCCGTACAGTGGCGCAAAACTGTAACTGCCTGCTACCCCCGCAGGGGTGAAGTGATCTGGTGAGTGGCTGCACTTTCAGAGCAAGGATATATTAAAAGTGAAGGGTTATTACCACAACAGCACAAGAAACTGCATAAGAGATATACTAAGAATCTGACAACAAGTGTATCACATATAAGGACTTTTTTGAATTTCACTAGCACGTTTGCACTTTATCCTGATACTGCCAATTTCTCCATCAGGAGCAGATCTCCCACACCTGTCCCCCTTCCCCTCCCTCCCCACTTCCACCCCCCCCCCCCCCTCCCCCCTCTACCAGTAATATCACATATGAGATTTGATGTCATATTTAAGTTTTACACATATAAAGTTTTTCATATATCCAATGTCTATGTATCACCTATGATTGTACAATACTGTAGTAGATTATCTATTTGACACATGCACGGTGCACCTAGGAATTTACATTTTGATTTGCATCTAGTAAACCTATATGAAGGTAGGGAATTATCCAACTAAAAGGAACAGCGCCAAACCCTTCTATTATTCTCAATATATCTCAGCTGTCCCCAATTAGGGTGACTGCTTGTTGGGAGGCAGCAGTTCCAAACTTCACCAAAGCCTTTACTTCCACTGCGCGGGTTCACCATCCCTTTACTATTTATGGGACAGACCCATTGTTTAGGGGCGTTTTACAGCCACCTGCTGGCCCTCCTGGCCGACAGGTATGCTACCTTGTGGTCCTCCGATCGGGAGGCCCACGGTGCTGCGGCGCAGGGGTGGGTCCAGAGGCTTGTCTGGGGCCTATCACCGCGGCCGAGGAATGGTCCTGAGCTGTCGGTCCTGTGTGACAAAGCTGGACAGCCGAGGAAATCCCAGGGGAGGACCCGTCTTTGAGAGATCACGCAGCATGCTGGTCTATAGAGGGGCATGGTGACTCGGTTGCAGGATGTATCCAAAAGAAGTAATTATACAGCATAGTGTCACCAGTTTGGCTAAAAGGTTCAGGCACTGTGACTGATTGTTCACTGCAGAAGATCTGATACATCCTGTGGCAGAGGATCGTGCAGATTTACCCCCCCAAGTAAGTCTGTGGCGGAGACTTTAGATTTGTGCTGCGTACTGGCTGCTAGACCGGTGAGAGAGGCCTATCCAGACGAGCACAGAGTGTGTCCCAAAAGGGGAGCGCATTCCATCCAATTATCTGAAATCTAACGGGACATTTGTTGCTAAGATATTAGAAGAAGATATTTGAGTTTCTCCTGAAAGTTTCCTTTTCCACCTCCTCCCTGCTACTTCCTAAAGTTTGACTGTTTAATAAAGCATTGAAAACGTACTCCAGTGTTGGTGCGTGTGTCGTCCAGCAGTAAGCTCAACGGAACCCCTAGACCCGGTGCCGGTGAAACAGAGGGAAGCAAAGTGAAGGTAACAGACCCGCTTAAACCAGCAGCTCCACCGAGAGTTAGTGCTACATATATATAAAGGAATAATATTTTTTTTCATTTTTACTACATTTTTTTTTCTTTTTTAATGATTTTTTTTTTACATACTGTGACCAAAGCACTGTACTAGTCTGGGGAGGTGGTCTGAATTTTTTATTTTATATACACATTATGCTTGCTTATAACAGTGATAATCACTGTTGTAAGCAACCATCTTTTTATGAATGACATCCATTGATCCAGTGTGTACTATTGTGATTAGCTGTGACTGGCCACAGCAATAACATGGTACAGATGGAATGTGATTGTCCCTGTCTGTACCATGTGATCACTCTGACCAATCACAAAGATCAACACAATCGTACACAATGAATGGTATGAATGGAAGCTATTCATTGTTTACAATTGCCATGTGATCTGCTGTGATTGGTCACAGCGATCATATGGTACCGGTAGTGGCCCAGTACACTGATCTGTCATCTGCTATGTCCAGTGGATACAGTGGGTGACAGATCGCACCGCAGCGCGACCCTGGGAGGACGTCATATGACGTCCACCTAGAACCGGAAGTGATTAAAGCTGAGCTTTAGTCAAAACAGTTTTTATAGTTTTGACTTGAGTGAGGATGAGTTTAAACCTCTGTCAGGTTTATATTGTGCTGTGTGACTTTGTTGGGGAGATTTCATTGACTTTCTGTCTATTTGACAGGTTTTACACATAATTTAAGGGATGTGAAATCTCCCCAATGAGATATAGACAGCATTATTAACAGGTTTTTGTTAGCATGAGGAGGGTTTATTGCTATGTTCCCCATTTCCACGAATTTCCTGTCCAGTCTCCAGGAACATCATAAAAACCTTACAGAGGTTTAAACCCCTTCCGGAGAGACACAAGAGGGTGCATTTAAGTGCAGCAATCTATATCATTTATTGGTAAAAAATAAAATTAGCCATTCACATGTAGTATGCCCCATACACACGAGCAGATTTTCTGTCGGAAAAAACTTGGATGGTTTTTCCGACGGAATTCCGCTCAAGCTTGCCTTGCATACACACCATCACACAAAAGTTCTCTGAACTTTTGACCGTCAAAAACACGGTGACGTACAACACTACGACGAGCCGAGAAAATTAAGTTCTATGCTTCCGAGCATGCGTTGAATTATTTCCGAGCATGCGTAGGAATTTTGCGCGTCGGAATTTGTACAGACGATCGCATTTTCGGATAGGAACTTTTCCCAACCGAAAAATAGAGAACATGCTCTCAATATTTTGCTGGCTGGAATTCCGCCAGCAAAAAACCGATGGAGCATACACACGGTCGCATTTTCCGACAAAAAGCTCTCATCTGAGATTTTCTGGCGGAATTTCTGATCGTGTGTACGGGGCAGTAGAGTTTAAAAGAGCCTGCCATGTATTAAAAAGCCCTCATCTCTGGAACCCAGACAGAACAGGAGAGATCTGGAGCAGTGGAAAGCAGAATAGCTAGCATCAGAAAGCGCAGAAGCCAATCTCATAGTGTAGGAGCGAGCTGTTGTTTGTGATGTCAGACGCTGGGGAGGTTTGGAGAAGTCTGCTGTTCAGCTTAGGTTCCAGAGATGACAGCTTATTAATACATGACATGCTTTTTTAAACTCTGTTGCATGTGAGTAGCTAATTTTATATTTTACCAGTAAATGATTTAACTTGCTGTACTTAGATGCGCCCTCTTGTGTCTCTTTGCTAAATTACAGCTATCCCCTCTATCGGCCGAGGAGCTGCTCTAAGGACAAGCGAGCTGGTTAAAGGCTAAGTTCACTTTTTTAGGCAGAATTTCACTTTTTATAATAAATAGAAGTGTTTTCTATTGAAATTTCTGGCTTAGAAGTCCAAATGTGCTTATTTCTAACTTACCTCATTTATAGAAGCGTTGAACTTACATCTATCTGTTTGGATGGTTAATTTTCCACCCGCTGTCTGTACAATCTGATTGTACAATTTCCTATAGATATCTCATCAGCTATGTAGTACAAGGGCCTGCCTGATTGCATGCAAATTGAATGGATTTTTCAGGTGTGTCCTTCTATTCGATAGTTCAGGTAAATCTAAAGCAAATTTATAGAGATTGTAAAATCAGATTGCATAGTGTATGACCATCCTTATACATAGGAGGACAGAGACACTCAGCTGTACATCTCCGTGTAGCAGGTACTCACATTCCCACCTGCATTTTTTTGGGGCGTATTGGAGCGTTTTCGCTCATTGGGCAGCCCTTTCACTTGAATGAGCTGCCCAGAACTTTTTTTGAAGCAGAGCGTGGTGCGTTTTTACCACACTTTTTGGTGCATTTGTCGCAGGGCAAACATATGTCTACTAACCGCATTTGGAGTGTCCTTAATAAGTAATGACAATGCAAGAACAATGCACGTTTGCAGCATGTTTCTGAAATGCATGGCAAAGCATGCATTTTCTGTGCAGCTTGCCATGCATTAAGAAATGCACAGGTGTGAATGGAGCATCCTTTTTCTACACCAGTTTAAACACACCAGTTTCACTTTTAGGCCCTACTCACACCTAGTGTAGTGGGAGCACACGTTTTTTGGTTTGTTTTTCCCATGGCACGCATAGGGCAGCCATTGATTTCAAAGGGCCACCCTACACATGGAAAAGTAGTTCATTGGACATTTTGTGTGTTGTAGTTTGCACCTTTTTACTGTGCGTTTCACTGCATTTGTTGCATGTGGCAAAATGTGTGTTTGCTTCTGTGTTTTGTGTGCTGTTAACAATTATTGGCACTGAAAGAGCAACTAGGTAATTTGAGGTGTATAAAGGCCATACACCATTTGATCTGATTATACAATCTCCTTTGGATTTACCATATTGAGAGTAGAGATGGGCTCGGTGTGTTCAAAACCCCACCTGCCCGATCTCTCCCCCTTCCGCTTATACAAAATCGTGATCATCCCCTTCCTCAGCGACGGAGGCATTCTGTCCTCCACCACCATCTCCTCATACAGCTTGAGCAGGTCAGGGCCCACGAGATCCCACAGCGCTACATAGAGCTCAGCTGGGAGACCATGGCAGCCCGGGGTCCTGCCCCACCTAAAGGATTTAGCGGCAGAGTGCAGTTCCTCCAATGCCAAGGGAGCGTTGGTGGCCGATGAACCTGCAGGATCAATTGTGTTAGAGATACCTGACAGGAACCTGTTGGCCGCCTTGGTGTCTGTTGCTTTTGGGGAGTAGAGGTTGGTGTAGTAGTCGCTGACCACTTGCATCACAGGCTCCTTCCCCTTCTGGAGTGTTCTGGTCTCATCACGCAGCTCTGGCAAGGGTGTGTGTCCAGAGTGAAGTTTCCTGAAAAAGAAAGAATTACATTTCTCACCTTTCTCAACATTCTCCACCTTGGCACAGAAGACAATGTGCCTGTATTCTTCCTCGAAGTGCCCTTTCAGGCTCCTCTTGGTGTCCTCCAGGTCCT
Source organism: Aquarana catesbeiana (assembly GCF_042186555.1). NCBI lineage: Eukaryota > Metazoa > Chordata > Amphibia > Anura > Ranidae > Aquarana > Aquarana catesbeiana. The sequence continues at coordinate 252,044,255 of NC_133327.1, read as the reverse complement.
GCCTAACATCCCAGCCGCAGTGGTGAAGGTCCTGCAGGGACTGCAACTGACGTTGCAGTCTCATGAGTTCCCTCTTCCCTCTTCCTGGCACACACTTGCTGGCGTCCCCTTGCTTGAAAGAAGCTGCGCAGCTTGACTTTCACAAACTCCCACCACTCACTTACCCTTCCAAGGAATTTCTTTTCCTCTTTCCAGATGACATAGGCCTCCCTGAGTTCCTCCATCAGTTCCTCATTTTCCAGCAGGGCACCCCAAAAGTGAATGGCCCTGTGGTCAGCAAAAGCAGGGGACCATGGAGAACTCGCAATGCCTGCCCTTGAAGTGAGCACAAAGTCAATCCTGGAGCGCACAGATCCGTCGGGTCGGTACCATGAATAGTTCATGGAACTTTTCCCTATGGATCCCATGGTGTCCAGCAAGAAAGCCTCCGAGGTCTTCTCCTTGAGCTGCCTAGAGGTGGCATCAAGTTTTGCGTACATGTTGGAGCTGCGCCCGTCCTCCTCGATCGGACAGTTAAAATCACTGCCGATCACTACTGTTTTGGTGGTGACGAGTTGGGTCCGCAGTGTCTGGAAAAGTTCTAGCCATGCATGCTTATCTGGGGGGCGTACACCTTGATGATCCTAATGAGCTCATCAACGTTGAGTTGATGAGCTCTTCCACCCATGAGCCATCTATGACCAAAAGATAACCACAGACTATCTCATGGATAGAGTCAACCGTGAAGCGCCCACCCCTGACAAGAATGGCTAACTCTGCAGACTTACAATCGCCACCCACGGATCAGTAGGAGGGACCAAGGGTCCACTGGGAGGACAGATGAGTGTACCTCCTCAAGAGTGCACTCTTGAAGCATGTAGCCATCACTCTGCTGAGTAGAAAGAAAGGTTAGCACCGCTTGCCTTCTAGATGTGTCCTTTATACTCCTCACATTAATGGAAAAGATGGAGATCTCAGCCATAATGAAAAAGGGTATGAGGTCTAGTCAGCAAGGGGCCGAACTTACCTCCCCGGAGGGGGGGTGACTCTTCTATTGCTTCCTCTGCCTCTCCTGTGTTCTGGGTCAGACCCAGCTCCTCAAGGACAGCATCCATCATCTGGTTGAGGTTGAGGGTGAGGTCACGCTCGGGGTTGGCCATGATCTCCTCCTCCTTCTCTTCCTCCTCCTCACCTGCAGACTCAAAGTCCTCCACTACTGGCTCTGGTCCATCGCTTTCGCGCTGGACCCCGTTGGGCCGTTTGGTGGAAGCGACAGGTTCCTCTGCTGTTGGGCTCTCTAAAGTGTAACTATGGGCAAAAGTTTTTTATTTTTCATTTTGAAAAGTGTGTGGAAGAAGTAGAACCCCTGTTATGTTTTACTGCAGTCCAAGGCTCTCTTAAAAAAATTTTTCCTCACTTCCTGTTCTGGGAACTACTTTTTACCAGGCAGGAAGAGAGGGAGGTCTTCAGTGAAGAAACAACCAGCAGTTAAATGCTGGCAGAGGTTCTAGCATTACATACTTAAAGCAGAACATGGGAAAAAACTTTTTTCCATGTGCTTGTTGCTGTTCTCCTACCTTCACCAACTATGCCATCAATGTTCTTCTGAGCTCTGTAGTTCCTCTGCAATAGCCTGCTGATCTTGCTTAAGAACCGTTACTGCCCAGTGATATCATGTTTGTAAGACTGCTGGCTGCTATTCCTCCTGTACTCCCAGCCAGCAGTCTTGTCACTTCCCACTTGTAGTTCTTTAAAACGAGCAGGGATTTCTATTTCCACCTCTGCTTGCTGTAGTGGGCAGAGGGGGTCTCATAGCCCCCAGTCTATACCGCCCATGGAGGTGGTTTTCTCTCCTCCTCCGTCCTCCGGGGCCGTACGCCGATCAGTGTTTCAAATACAAGATACAAGATCTGTCACAGATGGGACCGCACTTATGGGCATAGATAGGACGGCACTTATGGGCATAGATGAGACTGCACTTATGGGCACAGATGGGACCCCACTTATGGGGATAGATGAGACCACACTTCTGGGCTCTATTGAGACTGCACTTATGGGCCGCACTCATGGGCACCGATCAGGGGCGGATCCGGGGGGGGGGGCAACAGGGCAATTGCCCCCCCCCGAAATAGTCGCACTGACAATCTCACATGTCATTGTGCCTCTGCCCGCAGCCCGAGTCTCTCTCTCACATCAGCCGATCAGCGGCGCAGAGAGAGAGACTTGTCTAATGTAGTTACGGCCGCACTGACTCTGACCAGGATACTAGGAGGAGGGGTGGGTGGAGCCTCTTCCCTGCACTCGTTGCTAACGCCGGGGGCCGCCCGGCGTCTAGCCACGAGTGACGTCAGAGAGTCACGTCGGCAGTGGCTTATCTGGAGTATGGCAGCCATGGGCGCCATGGGGGGGGGGCGGCAAAAAGCCACCCCCGCACGAAAAAACCTTCACCCGTCCTCCCACAGCCGCCTCCCGCAACCATGTAGCTTCCGGCGCCGTGGCCGGCCTGCAGGAGCACGGCGCGGGCACAGCAATTGCTTCTTGGCCTGGGAAGGCGAGTGACAGGCGCCTCCATTTTGGATTACGGCCGATGACTGGCCAGACCGGATCCACGTAGGGTAGGGTAACAGTGTCCCTCTGCGCGGCATAATCTTCTCCACTGAGGAGCGGGGAATGTGGCATGAGGTGAGGAGGAGAAGGAATGGTTGAGGGCATGACGGAAAACCCCCAGCAGCAGCACCAAGGATAGCAGAGTTAGTGTTGGCTCCAGTGACTGGGCAGGCAGCAGGGAGATTACATTATCTCTCTGCTGCCTGACTCTGGGAGTCTGGGACACAGCAAGAGACAACCAAAACACCACCTTAGCAGGCAAGTGGCAATCCGCAAGGTGTGGCAGGTGACGTGGCAAGTGGCAATCTGAATCTGGTGGCAGGCAAGTGACAATCCACAAGGTGTGGCAGGCGACGTGGCAAGTGGCAAGTGGCAATCCGCAAGGTGTGGCAGGTGACGTGGCAAGTGACACACTCAGGGCTCCCACTGATTCTGCATTATGGTGAGTTGAACTATTTCATTTTATATTACAATGTAATTATAGAAATAATGCGCTTCAATCAACCTGACACTGGTGCCGGGATGATTGAAGCGCAAATACCAGCCGTTTCCCCGATAAATTGCCCGCAAAGAAAACTGATTTTCTGGCAGTGCCCCTCCCGAGACTAGACTCTGGATCCGCCCCTGGCACAGATGGGACTGCACTTATGGGTAGAGACGGGACCACACTTATGAGCTCTGATGAGACCGCACTTATGGGCACAAATGGGACCACACTTATGGGCTCTGATGAGACCGGACTTATGGGGAGAGATGGGACCGCACTTATGGGCTCTGATAAGACCGCGTTTATGGGCACAGATAAGATGGCACAGATGGGACCGTACTTATAGGCATAGATAAGACTGCATCAATGGGCATAGATGAGACTGCGCTTATGGGCTCTGATGAGACCGCACTGACATTGAAGCTTATTGAAATTTTATTACATTAGAGGGTTCCACCATTATTGTGGTATTGATTAGTGAGTTAGTGCTGCACTTTTTTGTTTTTTTTCTCATGCCGACATTTACTTGTGTCACATGCTGATGTAAAGCATAATAACCCTGCTCTTTCTGTGGTGTGGATACACCATACAAGCACTGATTGCTGTTAGAAAGATCTCAAAGCAGTGGCGGCTGGTGCTCAAAATTTTTGAGGGGCGCAAACAAACTGAAAAATACTGAAAAAAACCCCAATATATTTCAGCCTCCATGTGCCCATCAAATGCAGTCACTGTGCCATCAATTGCAGCCATTATGCCCATTAAATGCAGCCACTGTGCCCATCATATGCAGCCACTTGTGCCCAGCAAATGCAGCCACTTGTGCCCATCATATGCAGCCACTTGTGCCCCATCATATGCAGCCACTTGTGCCCATCAAATGCCGCCACTTGTGCCCATCATATGCAGCAACTTGTGCCCATGAAATGGCGCCACTGTGACCCCCGCATGCTGTCTGCATGGCACTTACCCCATCTTAGTGGCGGGTCAGGCAGCAGGTGATGGCGGCGAGCTATGGGACAGCTCCTGTGTCCTCCATGCTTCCCCCTCTTCTCTTCGTCCGTCTGCTAGGTGTCCAATTGGAGCGCCTGTGTCTTCAGCCAATCAGGTGATGGGTATTAGACCCACGCTACATGATTGGCGGAGAGGTGGCTCAGTGTAAGAAAAGCGTAAGAAAAGTGTAAGAAAAGCAATATTAATTTGCTTTTCTAACGCATCTGGGTGGACTGCGAGCGCAATGCTCTGTGCTTGGTCCACCTTTTTTGAAGCCTATTAGAGCCCATGGCTCTAATCAGGTGCTTAAAAAAAAAACACCCCCGCTGCTAGAATTCAGGCGCCCGATGTCCGAAAAGGAGCGGATGCCTAAATAGAGGTGGCAGCGGCGGTCATGGATAGATTCATGCTATGCATGAACCTATCCATTAGTTATAGAGGGGGTGGCCGGAGAGTGGAGGCGGCGCCCGTGCGCCCTTAATGGACGGGCCGCCCCTGTCTCAAAGCTACAGCAGGAGGAGGAATATTTCTAATCCTGAATTACAGCAATGTACAGTGTGTATAATATATCATTAAGGGATTTTTCTACAGTTTACTAATGATTACAGAAAACAAGTAAGTGCAATATGTTTATCTCCTGTTGTGGCTGGAGAGGGAGAGCACATGTTAGGCTGTAACCTACCGATCCTACTCTGTTAGGCTCGATTCACACTAATGTGTTTTTTGATGCATTCTGCATTTTCCAGAAATACAGGGACGTTTTTTAACATAGGTTCCTATGGAACTCGTTCACATCAATGCATTTTTGTGCCTCTGCATCTGTGGAAAGGGTTGGGGACTTTTTTCCCGCAAAATGCAGCGTTTTGCATATAATAGGCTTCAATGGACCTGCATCCAAAATGCAAGTACCATGTTCTTACCACGATTTGAGTTTTTTTTACACTGTATTTAGCTGGTTGCTAAGGAGAGAGGCGTGAAGCTGGCCACTGCGTCCTTAACAACTGATGAGTCATCAGCTGTCAGCGGGCTTCCCCGCTGACAGCTAAATGTAAAAAAAAAATTGCCGGCTAAATAAAATCATGTGGGGTCCATACCAGGCTGTCAGGAAAGGTCCTCTCTGCTGGTAATATCGATCATTTGGCGTGCAGTACTGAGGTCCACCAGCAGGTGTCTCCTGGCAGTTTGGAGCTGTCAGAAGAGCTTTTTCCTGCAGGTATTCTGTCACCTTTGGGCCGCAGTACTGGCGTCCACCAGCGGAGGAATCCTGGCAGTATGGAGCAGGTATTCCCCTCTGCAGACAGGTGTCACCTGACCTTAATTAGCAGCTGCAGTATAAATATCCGGCAAGTGCACACTCATCTTGCTCTGGTATCTTCCTTGAGCCCTGACCCGCAGCCCGCAGCCCCCAGCCTGCATCCTGATTACCTGATTCCTGAAACCTGATTCCTAGAACCTGTGGATCCTGTTCCCTGTCTGTTACCTGTACCCTGGACCCTAAGCCTTGTATCTTACCCGTCACTCCTGTGATCCATCCATCCTCACTTTGTCCTGTTTGTTTCCCTTTCCCAGCTGCTGACCTCCTGTTGACGACGCTGGCCTGGCTCTGTTTACGATCTCGGTATTTCCCTTACTAGTATATACTGGTTCTGTTATTATTATTTGTGGGGTTCTGTTTTGTATTGGTTGTGGTGCACTGAGTGATATTGGAGGTGGTTGTGTTATATTTATTCATTCATCTTTAATAAATCATTTATATTTTCACTTATACACGTCTGGGTTTCCTCTGTTGCAGTCCACACAGTTCTGGTCTTATCTGGTACATAACACAGGCCCTTGGGTCTAGTATGAATTTGGAGGGAAACCCCCCATGCCATTTAAAAAAAAAAAAATGGTGTGGGGTCCCCCCCAAAATCCGTACCAGACCCTTATCCGAGCATGCAGCCTGGCTGGTCAGGAAAGGGGACGAGTGAGCGCCCCCCCTCCTGAACCATACCAGTCTGCATGCCCTCAACATGGAGGAAGTGGGTGCTTTGGGGCAGGGGGGCTCTGCTCCCCCCACCCCAAAGCACTTTGCCCTAATGTTGATGGGGATAAGGGCCTCTTCTTAACAACCCTTGCCCGGTGGTTGTAGAGGTCTGCGGGTCTGGGGCTTATTGGAATCTGGAAGCCCCCTTTATCAAAAGAGCCACCAGAGCCCGCCTCCCCATGTGAATGGGTATCGGGAACATTGTACCCCTATCAATTCACCAAAAAAAAAAAAGTAGTGTAGTGTGACAAAAGACAATAGACAGTTTTTGACAAATCCTTTATTAAAAATGTCTTCATCTTCCCCGCTTCTTCTACCTCCGGGCTTCTCCCGCTTCTTACTTCTCCGGGCTTCTCCTTCTCCCGCTTCTTCTTCTTTCTTCTTCTTCTGCTTCTTCTTCCTTCACCGCCGCTCCCGCTGATGACCCTCCTCTGATGTTGCATCCCGCTGATCTGTCCTCACCGATGTCAAGCATTTCTTAGATAACTATGGGACGTGACCATTGGATGACGTCATCCAGAGGCTCTGCCCCCCTCGTGACATCACAGACCCATCATGCCTCGGGCGGTGAAGTCACAAGGGTGTGGGGCCTCCGGATGATGTCATCCGATGGTCACGCCCCATAGACAGATTAGTGGGATGCAACTTTGGAGAAGGGTTGGCGGCGGGAGCGGAAGAAGAACACCGGACAAAGAAGACAGGAGAAAGAAGAACAATGGAAGAAGTACAACTGAAGAAGAAGTGGGAGAAGGAGAAGACCAGAGAAAGAAGCGGGAGAAGCCCGGAGGAGGACAAAGCGGGGAAGAAGACATTTTTAATAAAGAACTGGTCAAAAATGGTCTATTGTCTTTTGTCACACTACTTTTTATTTTGGCGAGTGGGTAGGGGTACGATGTACCCGATACCCCCCTATGTGAATGGGTATCTTTTTTTAAAAAATTTGGCGATGGGGGGTCCCCTCCGAATCCATAATAGATCTAAGGGCCTGGTACTGACCTGGGGGGGGACCCAACACTGTTTTTTTTTCACTATTTTTTTTAGCCGGCAATTCTTTTTTTTACATTCAGCTGTCAGCGGGGAAGCCAGCTGACAGCTGATGACTCATCGGTTGTTAAGGACATGGCAGCCAGCTTCCCGACCCGCTCCTTAGCAACTAACTATATACAGTGTAAAAATAAATGCAAAAACGTGGCAAGCACTGCAGAAACGCTCAAAAGCAACATGCATAGATGTGAATCGAGTCTTACAGAGTAGTGTGGCTGGCTGCAGAATGAGGGGCGTGGTTTATGTTGAAGTGGGCTTGTTCACATTTAACATGTACAGGCCTAGTGTACCCCCTCACATTCACTGCAATTCCTGAAGCATGATGGGAACTGTAGTTTGAGTATAGTGTAGAGGGAGAGGAGAGGGCATGAAGTAATTCCTGTTCTAAGAGCTCCTCCTTGGCAGAATACATGATGCATTTTTTTGAACTACAGTGCTGACTTCCTGAAAATTCAATTAGGCTTTTCTCTTCAATGGTAAGGAATTTCATAAATGTAATAACTGTTTAGTGTTTTGTGTAGGGGGATTTTTTGCCGATCCCGGAGTTCTTTAAAGGGGTTGTAAAGGTTAAAATTTTTTCACCTTAATGCATTATATGCATTAAGGTGAAAAAACGTTTGACAATACCGCCACCCCTAGCCCCCCCGTTTTACTTACCTGACACCTCGAAACTCAGCAGCTCGCTCCCGACATCTCTATTGCCGCTCAGCCTGGTTGCTGATTGGCTACAGTGGATGGATTGAAAGCAGCGCAGCCATTGGCTCGCGCTGCTGTCAATCACATCCAATGACGCAGCGCGCCGGGGGGCGGGGCCGAGTGATACAGCGAGCGGCTATAGCCGCCGGCTGTATCACGGGAGCGCGCCCGCAATAACTAACCACCATGCGAGGGAGCTCGCATTAAGGTGGTTAGTTCTTGCGGGGAGGAGCTGAAACAGCCGCCGAGGGACCCCAGAAGAGCAGGTTCGGGGCCACTCTGTGCAGAACGAGCTGCACAGTGAAGGTAAGTATAACATGTTTGTTATTTATTTATTTTTTTTAAATTACCTTTACAACCCCTTTAAAAGAAAAAAAAAGAAAACTTCTATGTTGCTTTTGGAGAGTTTCCTTCGCTTCCTGTGTGGCAAAAAAAAAAAAAACAGTGGTGATCAAATACCACCAAAAGAAAGAAACTCAATTTGTGTGGAAAAAAATTATATAAATGTAATTTTAACATTTAATACAAAGCTGCATGACTGCGCAATTACCATTTGCGCAGTGCTGAATAGCAAAACATGTTCTGGGATGAAGGAACTAAAACCTTTTGGAGGTCAAGTGGTTAAAGTGATTTTGTATATTGGTAATATTTTTAATTTTATGTTTATACCTTCCTTTTCATGTTGGGAACATTTCTCTGATCTACAGGTAAACTAATCTAATATAATAAAGTAAAACTTCATAAACAAATCTGGAAGAGAGGAAGGCTGATGGCTATGGTGATGTTAGAAAGAGGTTATCTGGTGGGTGAAGGGGATAACTTGCTAGCCACGCTACAAATCTGGCAAATTTCTCTGCTGACCCACAGCTGTTGATGAGGTTTCCGGTTGCTGAAGGGGAGCTTTGCTTCCCTGTGTGTCCAGGTTCACTGTGAGAGATTGAAACACACTTCCCCAGCCTGTGAGACTGGCATCTGTTATCACCTTCCATGAAGGTGGGAGAAAGGACTTTTTCCATTTCCAACGCTGGATTGGGAATCCACCAAGATGGGAAATGCTTGTTTGGGCTGGAGAGAAGCATTGAGATGAAATCAAGAGATGGAGAGGGCCAACAGCATGTTGTGTTGGAGAAACAGTGAGTGGAACCGAGTGAAGAGAACACTTTAAAATCAGGCAACCATGATACTTGGAGTTCTGAGAGAATCTTGCATAGGGGTGCCTTTTTGGTCATAAGGTCCGTGCAGGAGACTTTATAGAGAAAAGCTTGTTTGGAGGAAGGAAAACCATTGTTGCACCTTGTATAGGATAGGGTCTAGATATTCTAGATGCAGGGAAAGCTTGAGGGCAGACATTTAAAAGTTGATTTCCCAATGGAAAGTCTGAATGTATCTGGAAATTTCTTTGGACATTTGAAGAAAGGTGTGTGGGCTGTTTTAAGGATCTATGCATGGAAATATCTAGGTCAAGCATTATCTTCAATTCCCTTCTCCTGTAGCCAGAAAGGACAGTTTATGGAGTTGCTCTCCATGTAAGTGAAGGTACAGGTTTCTGCACCAGCCATAACACAGCCTGGGAAGAAGGAAGGGCTTAGCAAAAAGGTTAGAGCTTCTTGTAATCTTAAAGTGGAGGGCCACCCTAAAATAAAAAATCTTAAAAAAAATTTTTAAAAAATTTTGAAAAAAAAACGTTTTTAACTTACCCGAAACCCTTGTTGCTAGGCAGTCTTCCTAATCTGCCTCTTCCTATTCCATGGCGCTTCCTCCTCTTCGGCGAGCGGCCCCATTGCCTTCTGGGAACTGTGTGTGTCCCAGAAAACCACGGGGCCATTCACAAAAGCGCTGCGCGACTCATGCATGCACAGTAGGAAACGGGCAGTGAAGCCGTAAAGCTTCACTGCCTGTTTCCCTTCGTTAAGATTGAGGCTCCGGCGGCCAATCTGATGGACGAATCGGCCTCGGGGGGCCGACATCGGGGGCTCGCTGAACAGGTAAGTGTCCTTATTAAAAGTCAGCAGCTACAGTGTTTGTAGCTGCTGACTTTTATAAAAAAAAATATTGCGGCCGGAACCCCCCTTTAATTTAGACACATTTTATCTAATTGACAATTTGGCCCAATATGCTGAGCAATGGTTCTGGCATGAAAAAAAGGGTCATAAGACATTAAAGCAGTATTAAACCCAAAACCAAAAAAGTAATATATTGCAGCTTACCAATCATTAGATGTTGTGGCTGCATTCTTTTTTTTTTTTTTTTTTTTTTCTTTTTTTTAAGCTTTTTCCCTTCTGTTTTCACCTGGTGATCTCACCAATAACACACATTCTGTATTTAGAATGCACCCACTCTGGATGAAGGATCACAGGGGACACATTTGGACAGCAGCATTGTTAGTCTGTACCAGCAGATGTAAATACATTAACACATTGAAGCCAAACTCAGGAACTTTACAAGCATTTACAGCAGTTTTTTTTTGTCCTTTTGGATAAAGGTTTTACATGAATAAATAAGCTGATTCATGCAAGCAACCCTGTCAATGGTAACGCAAGAAAGCTTGTTCTTTAAAAAACAATAGATTTACTGGCTGGATCATCAGATAAAAACAAAGGAAAGAAAGCCTAAAAAAGAAAATGAATGCAGCCATCACATCTATGATCTAGTCAGCTGCAATATAATACATTTTAGATTTTGGGTTTATTAATGCTTTAAGCTGGCCATACACTAGTGGAATTTCACGTGAAAAATTTTGTTTAACCACTTCAGCCCCAGAAGATTTGGCTGCTCAATGACCAGGCATTTTTTGGTGATTCGGCACTGCATCAATTTAACTGACAATTGCGCGGTCGTGCGACGCTGCACCCAAACAAAATCGACGCCCTTTTTTCCCCGCAAATAGAGCTTTCTTTTGGTGGTATTTGATCACCTCTGCATTTTTTATTTTTTGCGCTATAAACAAAAGAAGAGCAACAATTTTGGAAAAAAACACTATCTTTTACTTTTTGCTATAATAAATATCCCAATTTAAAAAAAAAAATTCCTCAGTTTAGGTCGACATGTATTCTTCTACATATTTTTGGTTAAAAAAAAAAAATCGCAATAAGCGTATATTGATTGGTTTGCGCAAAAGTTATAGCGCCTACAAAATAGGGGACAGATTTATGGTATTTTTATTATTTTTTTACTAGTAATGGTGCTGATCAGTGATTTTTATCGAAACTGCGATATTGCGGCACACACATCGGACACTTTTGACACATTTTTGGGACCAGTGACAATTATACAGCTATCAGTGCTATAAAAATGCGCTGGTTACTGTATAAATGTCACTGGCAGTGAAGGGGTTAACACTAGGGGGCGAGCAAGGGGTTAAATGTGTTCCCTAACTGTGTTCTAACTTTGGGGAGATGGGACTGACTGGGAGAGATGACAAATTAGTGTTCATAATCAGTATGCACACACGATTAGTCTCCTCTCCCCTGAGAGAACCGGTTCTCGCTCTGTCACGAGCGGTCGTGGGTGCCCGGTGATCATCGCGCTCCCTGGGCATTCGCATTGGCTCTGGACATGGTCCAGTCTGACCAATTACAGTCAGACATGGTCCAGTCAGAACTGCAGTGAGTTCATAACTGGACTATGTCTGACCAATTACAAATGCAGTGAAAGCTTTGTGCTAACTAAACCCCTGCTTTTAACAGACGGTTAGACAGGTTAATTTGGTTGGTCAGCAGACTGGTTGGTGAGTTGAGCGATGGAAGTGTTTTTGTCTTACATGTATATGGCCATCCATGTGCTCCTTGCTGTGAAGGCCAGTTATAGGTGGGGGCAGTGGCCAGTTTTTTTGTTACTGTTCGTATATATGGTCCGGGGACACGCTGGGCACCTTCGCTGCCATTGTGCTTCTTTTAAGGGGGCCTGGGCTGCCTCCAGGCTCACCTGCCCCACATCTATCCATTCCATGCATGTGCTTCCACTGTAGAGACACTTAGAAATTTTGTTGTGTTAGGACTGAAAGCAACACAGGGTGCCGTGATGAGGCCTTGCAGCTTTAACATGCGTTTGCAAATGTGTGGTAACTAAACCCCTGCTTTTAACAGATGGTTAGACAGGTTAATTTGGTTGGTCAGCAGACTGGTTGGTGAGTTGAGCTATGGAATTGTTTGGTCTTACATACAAATGCAGTGAAAGCTTTTATGTAAGTGATATGGTCTTACTTTACTAAGCACATTGTTAATATTCTTACGTACGCTTACCAACAGCTATATAACTAGGTATGGTATAATTCCAGAATGCACACTTGACTAAAGAAGTTCAATCAACACTCTAATGTAACCCTCCTATTAACCTAAGCAACTGATATCAGGGCGATACTATGATGGATGGATTTTTTGTTTTTGTCAATGAACTGGCACTTTAGTAACAAACACCAATTCTTTTCTGGGATAAAAGCACTTCGCTATTTCAGTTATTCAGAATGTTGGTGGACCCAACTATAAAACAATAAGAGCGTATGTGACTGATGTGAAAGCAAGTGCAAAATCAACCCCGTGAAGAAAAATTATTACACTTTTTTCTGATTAGAAAAACAACATGATGCTATTTTCAATTACTGAGAAAATTGACAATTTAATATATTCACTGCCTTCTAGGGGGAAAAAAAATGGTCATGCGGAAATATCTTCTGGCTCCGGATGTATATTGCGATGAAGTTCTCTGGAAACTACTCTATTAGCCTGATGCAGGCATTTTCATCTGCTCATTTTTGAACTTTATAGTGGATTCATAATTTGGTGCATTCAGTGCCATGATTATTTCTTAGAACTGTAACTTTTTTTTATAACCATTTCCTAGAACTGTAACTTACTTTGGTCTTTAATCTCTATTCACACCATCGGAGCGTGCATGGAGTTCCACGCGTAACGCATAGGGCAGCCCATTCATTTCACTGAGCTGCTCTATGCGCAAGAAATGTTCAAAAGAAATACCTGGCCCTTTTATGAAATTGTGCTGCACCGAAATGCATTGTGCGCATATGCAGATGTGTGGGGGTGCCATTAAGAATTAGCGGCACTGCTGCGCATCTGCAAAAGAGCAGCGCATTTTTGTACTTTGTGGGAAAGCGTATGGTTTTGCGCATGTTCCCGCAATGCAGAAGTGTGAATGTAGCCTTAGTCTGGTCTAATTGGTTTAACCATTTCAATACCGGACACTTTCACCCCCTTCCTGCCCAGGCCAATTTTCAGATTTCAGCGCTGTCACACTTGTAATGGCAATTCCATGGTCACGCAACACTGTACCCAAATTAAATTATAATTACTTTTTTTTTTACACAAATAAAGCTTTCTTTTGGTGGTATTTAATACCAATGGGTTTTTTAAATATATTTTGCTAAATAAATTTAAAAAAAGACGTTGAATATTTTGAAAAAAATAAAAAAAACCCCGCATTTTTCTTAGTTTCCATTATAAAATTTAGCAAATAAATCATCTTCATAAATTTAGGCCAAAATGTATACTGCTACATTTCTTTGGTGAAAATTACCCAAATCAATGTATATTATTTAGCCTAAAGAAAAGTTAGAGTCAAACTATGGTATATCTGAAAATCGATCAATCGGGATGTACTGAGGGCCTCTCATTTCTCGAGGCCCCAAAATGCCAGGACAGTACAAATATCCCCCAAATGACCCCCTTTTGGAAAGAAGACAGTCCAAGATATTTAGTAAGAGGCATGGCTGATTTTTTGAAGTTGTAATTTTTCATCACAATTTTTTATTTTTAACACACTATGATTGCTTATAACAGTGAATATCACTCTTATAAACAACCATTTTTTTATGAATGAAATCAATTCATTGTGTACTATTGTGATGATCTCTGCGATTAGTCACAGCTAATCACATGCTACAGATAGGCTGTGATTGGCCTTGTCTGTACCATGTGATCACTGTGACCGATCACAGAGATCATCACAATAGTACACAATGAATGCAAGCCATTCATTGTGTACAATTGTCATGTGGTCTGCTGTGATTGGTCACAGCAATCACTGATCTGTCATCCAATGTCTCTGGTTGACACAGGTGACAGATCTTGCCTCAGCACGGCGTGTGGGGCGCGATTCTGGGAGGACCTCATATGATGTTCACCCAGAATGAGAGAGCTCCTATTAGGCCACACTGGAAACAATTAAGCAAATTTTAATGTTTTACTTACCGAATCCGTATTAATTAGTGCAGATTAGACAAAAACACAAATATGAACAAAAGGTAGATTTTCATGTTTAATTTGCATGAGAAAAATGCATATCAATTATACATCTTGAGTCTGATAGCAGCACAGATACAATGACATGTTTTCATGTTCAAATGGTGACGTATGATACACGCATGTTATACACAATCAGGGAAAATCAGGTCATTTCAGCAGGATCAATGCGCTACATCATATTTAAAGGAGAACCAGGACCAGTAAAAGAAAATATCTTTATTCTACATCAGAAAAAAGTTAGCACATTTTCATAGTGGAGGAGAGAAATTAGACACAACAAAAGACATAACTAACGTTAGTGCAAATAATGCATGTGGTAATGATTAAAAAATTGTTTAGTACACTTTCTCCTCTGTGAAAGCCATGTTTTAAAGAAGACATCCACACCATCTTGGATTGAGGAGAATGAAGGCTGAGTGAAGAATCTTGTTCTGTATTTTTGAAGATCTGGCACTGAAGAACCTCTGGTGACCTCCTCCCATTCCAACACATACTGCCTTTTTGGTTTGTGGCAAAAGAATTCCCCAATGAAGGGAAAGGGGCCAATAACAAATGCTGACAGACAAATGTGGGAGGACAACTTCAAAGTCCACCTTTTCCATCAATAGTTCTTGCAAAGGTATAGCAATTCTACACACAGGCTTCGCAAATAAAGGGATAAGTTCGCCTTTTGTAACATGTTACATCCATATTCAAGCTGTAACATGTTATAAATGTACTGGCCGCCCCCGCACCAGAGTACCCGTTTTACCAGCTAGCGGGGGATCTGTCTGCCCGGCCACGTCATTCATTCACAGTATTCTGTGAATGGGAAAACTACAAGTCCCAGCAGCCTTTGCAGCTGTCGGTTTGTGTTCTCCATGAACTACCAGAGTGCTGTTGATCGGTCCTGGTAGTTCAGTGAGCTTCCTGTCACAGTGTAACTGCCTGCCTGTATCAGAGGTATGGGCAGACAGCTACACAGATAGTTTGTAGGACCGTGGCTTTACACCTACGGTCTGCTGACCACGCGTGTAGTGCTTTACAGGTCCCTAAAAAAAAAATAATAATAATAAATGCATGTTTGTTTACCTGCAAGCAAATTCACATTTATTTTTTTTGTAAAAGTGAACATACCCTTTAACCTTTGTCCAGAACAAGAGTAGGAAACATTTCCAGTCTAATGGAAAAGCTGGATATTGTTTTTAAATATAACCATTTAACATCTATCTCTGATTCTTCAATGGCAGGGAGGTTCTTCAGTACCTTACATAAAGAAAGTGCTGTCTGTGCCAACCTCCACTATATTATAGTTACTGCAAGCACATCATACGTAGAATGGGTTTTACATTTCTGAAAGTCTGAGTGCTATATTATGTGGAAAGGTTAGACACAAACAGTGCTTAGCAGCCTTCCTTAGCTATTTGGATAGATGTCTCCTTTAAGCAAGTGGAACCACCAAGGTCCTTCTGCTGCCATCAAGTTACACTCTACAGAAAATATTTTTATTTCGGTGACCTGTACCATGAATCGAGTGTGTTTTAAGAATCTATGCCTGGAAATATCTAGGTCAAGCATGAACTTCCTTTTCCTTCTCCTGTAGTCAGAAAGGACAGCTCATAGGGTTGCTCCCCATGTAAGTGAAGGTTCAGCTTTCTGCACCAGTCATAGCACAGCCTGGGAAGATGGAAAGGCTTATCAGAAAGGTTAGAGCTTCTTATAATCCTAGTTCGAACACATTTTATCTGTGCTTGACCGTTTGGCCCAGTATGAAAAAGGTGCTGTGCAATAGTTCCGACATGTATAAAAGGGTCATAAAACATTAAAGCGGTATTAAACCCAAAACCAAAAATGATTATATTGCAGCTTACTCATCCTTAGGTGTGGTGGCTGCATTAGTATTCTTCTTTCCCCTGGTGATCTGACCATTAACGCACCATCTGTATTAGTGAGACACAACTCTGGAGGAATGCGTATAGGCAACACAGCAGACAGCAGCATTGGTAATCTTGGGGGAGGGGAGTGTTAGATGTACTAACAAGTATAGATTTGTGGTTACTGCAATTACAGCAAGTTTTTTTTTTGGGGGGGGGGGGGGGGATAAAGGTTTTACATGCATAAATAAAAGCTGATCATTTAAGCACCCCTGTCAGTGGTAATTGGTTTGTCTCAACACTGCTAAATTTTCAGGACATCTTGCGCTGTTGAAAAACAATAGACTTACTGGCCAGATCACCAGATGAAAATAAAAGAAAGTCTAATAAAGTGTATCTAAATCAAAAACAAAAATGTAATATGTTGCAGTTTATCCTTCGATATGGTGGCTGCATTTGTTTTTGTTTCTTTATTTTCCTATAATTAAAACCTAAAAAGCATACATTTTGAACAGTGAAATAACCTTTGGCTTAAGGTAAGTGGTACAACAGGTGTAAGATTTAAATCACTGGAGCCCCAGTCTATACATCCATTCCTGTGAATTCAGGCTCTGTTCTGCTCAAGCTATCACCTTTATGAAACATCCCCCCTGATATCAGCTGGTAGTTGCCAGCACATTATTAGTAAGAACAGGAAGAGACTGATAAAGGAGAGTGTCAGTGGGAGATCTTAACAAGTAGGCATCGCTAGGCAAGCCTGGTTTAAGTATCTGGAGGCTTCACCATTCACAAAAATTGTAGGCAGCTAGTGCAACACAAAACATGCATTTTTTACTTTACAGTACTAATGCTAATAAACACACTGGTGTTCTAAGCAAGCTTAATGGATAATTCTTGGTATTGTATATTTTACATTTTAAATTGGTCCAGCTTTTACTAATGTAATCATGTATACAGTATACCGTACCTAACCTATATCAGCTGGAAATCACTGTATAAACCGCTACTCCAGTGATCCACACTTGCTTCTGGGTCCCATGCTGTGTGGCCAGCCAGATGCATTGAATGCAGGAGATCGGCTGCTCAGCACAGGCGCCATTCACAGAATGCTTTGCATTTTCTCTGATTGGACTAGACGGAGAGCATGACATCACCAGCCTTTCTCTCTACCTTGCGCAATCAGAGAATGCTTTGCATTCCTTCAGAAAATGCAAAGAATTCTCTGAATGGTGCCTTTGTTGAGCAGGCGATTCCCCGTATTCACAATGCATCAGCCGGACGCTCATCACAGGACCCGGAAAGTTTGGATCACAGGAGTAGTGATGTCTACTTCAGTGCTTTTCAGCTTCTAGGGGAATCGGCCAGGTATGGGATATACACTAGGGATGCACCAATATCAGTTTTTTTTAAAGACCAAGTACCGATACTTTTTCTCAAGTACATGCCAATACCTATTACCGATACCTATATGTCATGTTACAGTTTTTTTTTCAAGCTCATTCACACCATACATGCATGAAAGCTGATGGGAAAAATACACATATTTCACTTGCAGAGATATGAGTTTACATCAGTTTTCATGTGCATTTCAGTGAGTTTTCACTGCCTGTTCACATGTGCGGGCCAGATGCAGTGCGATTTCAGTCTGGTTCAGGTTCAATTTCTAATCTCATACACTACAATTCGCACTGAATTCGCACCTGAACTGCTAAATGAAACCACACTGCAAACCGGCCCACACATATGTGAATCAAGTCTGAAGGTATCAGTTTTAGTATCTGAGCATTTGCAGGAGTACAATCACTCATGCAAATGTTTCATATCCGCACCAATACCGGTATCAGCGCAACGCTAATATACAGTTACACTGGTCCAAGCTGGAGCAATGTAACTATGTAAAAATAAACTATGCCTGCAATTCATCTTAGAAGTGTAACTAACTATGGGCAAACTAAAACATTGGCATATATGATGTAGTCTGTCACTAGGGTTAACACAAGTTTTTACATGTCCCTAGGTGACATTTTTTAAGTTACTTGTTGACACTGCCATTAAATATGTAATTTGTCCACTTCCTGTTATGACCACGCTGCTTCTTCTGCGCGAAACACAGCAGTGTTGTCACCCTGTAGGACAAGATTGACATGTTTTAAACTTTAGGTAAGAGAAAAAAAATAAAAAATAAAGGCTAACTCCTTTAAGCAGTGTTAACTAAAGTTTGTAACAAAATTGTGCTGGACAGCTGTGAAAGGAAGTGAAGAAATAACAGACCTACTGACAGGATCAAGAGGTAAAGAAAAATGTGATGGGGGAATCAGAAAGAGAAAAAAATGCTATGCTAATGCTATAGACAGACTGCACCATACACTGCATGTCATTTTTATCTTGCCTATAATTCCACTTTTATTTATTGTTTTCCCACCGCCATTAGCTATACACAATAGGATGACTTTGGAAGCCTGCAATATAGAAAAGTTGAGAGGCTGCCCATGTGAACTTCAATCTCTAACCTACATGGGGAGAAAGAAGAAGATTGTGTACTGTGGGCTAAATATGCCACATGTCTTTGCTACCAAGTTTATTCATCGTAATGAGTCGACACACAATAACAGATAAAAAGTGTAAAACTGCTCTTTTTAAATGAAGTAGACTAAATGTGTTTATCATTGGCTTAGAAAACCGCTAGCACCAGAGATGAATTATTAGAAAACAGACAAGACAGATTAGAAAAAAAAAATGATTATGTATGGTTTCAGAATAATCAGCAGCTTCACCATACACTTGGAGTAGATGAAAATGTTAAACAGCAATTCCTGGCAGCAAAGTGAAAGCAATCAGTAAGTTACTAATGCAATTCCGCAAACACCACAGCTGTGCTAAAATCAAAGTTAACTAGATTTACTTTCAAGTTGAACTGCAGCCCAAACTTTTTTTTAGCAGCGTTTGCAAGAGGTTAGAGATCCTGTCAGGTTTTAAATCATGTTTCCCTGTAGAAGAGATTTTATTACCAACGCCGTAGACAGGAAGTGAGTGAAAATCATTACAATGGGGGCACGGGCAGCAATGAAATCTTGGCATAGGCCCTTAACCTTCCTCACTCTTCTAGAAAATATGTTTTTATACTGCTGTCTGTATTTTTTTGGGAGGTTTCTCCTTTGTTCCCTGTCAGTCACCACAGAAAGCAAGAAGTCCCCCTGACATACAGTAATAAAAATTTGATAGAGATCCCAGCCCTTCCATAAACTATTAAAAATGGTTTTGGTTACAGTTTAGACTTAATCTTTAGTGAACACCTTGAAGGAGTGAGGGTGTAGTTCCCAGAGTGCTGTCAACAACGTCCTCTTCCTGTAGTTTCACCAATCCCATTGAAACTTCCAAAGCAGATTCAAGGCTACATGTACACTAGCCTACACAGACAGTGGCCATGGAAAAACACAATGCTGCAAAAAATGCAAACCTGCGATTTTGCAGCAATTTGCATTTTCCTGCGGCCAAAATGTTCCTATCCTGAAAGTAATTCTTCTGCATTCAGGAGAGGGAGGTTTAACCTCACCTAAATGCAACTTTTATGAAGTTGAGTTTAGGAGCTTTGACAAAAAATTGCCAATAGCAGCTAAACTTAAGTTTAGGAGCTGCTAGTGTACATGAAGTCTAAATCTGGGCACAAAAACCTCTCATTTAAATATATTCCTGAATACCCACATAGGATATGAAACCACCACGGATGGAAGGAAAGAAAATAGCTTGATTCCTAATGGCTTTAGCCGCAATGTCTAAAAAAAAAAAAAAAAAAAAAAAATGAAAAAAAAAAAAAAAAAAAAGACAATTAAAGGACCCAGTACATAGGTGGTGCTTCCTGTATACATTTCAATATTGCTGTCAATCAAATCTTGTGAGAAAAGCAAGGGGTAGGGTCAAGTTGCGCTGTGCGTGTCTATGGACATACACAGCCTAGCTTGGAAGCAAGCCTACACATCTTCCCCTATAACAAGCTGCTTGCTATGGGAGGCACACACAGAGGAGGAGGAGGAGCAGAGGGCACCAGAAGAGGAGGTTCGGTGCAGCTCTGTGCAGTATCATTGCATAGAGCAGGTAAGTATAACATTTTTTTTATCTTAGGTAAAAAAAAAAAATGCTATCCTTTAGAACCACTTGAATTGTTCCCCTTTGGTCTAGTAAATATACCATTGAAATCATTTTGTTCTCTCTTAGATTGTAAGCTCTGAGCAGGGCTCTCTGACTCCTACAGTATTAAATTGTAATTGTACTGTCTGCCCTTATGTTGTAAAGCGCTGCATAGACTGTCAGCGTTATATAAAACCTGTATTATATAAATAATAATATCAGTTTTACAAGTGCAAAAATACCTGTTGATCTTGTTGGAAAATTTGTAGCTGTCCTGTGCTATCTGCCTGTTATATCAGAGAGACTATTTAGCCCTTCAGGTTCTTATCTTGGCTACAAGTTAACTACTCTATACTGTGGACAAGAAAACAATGACAGTTATTTGAGAGTTTAGCAAAAGACAGTGGATAGGGCTGACACCACTCTATCAAAAAAAAAAAAAAAAAAGCTTTGTGTTGTCAGCCAACAATTGGAAATTGAAGAGTGGAGTGCATTTCTGGCAGATCAACTGGTATTTTTCTGTATTCACAGGGTCTTCAAGTGGATAAAAAGTGCAGAGATGTACTGCATATTTTTTTTTTAGTTGCCCTGACATGCACTTTAAGATCAATGATGCTACTACAGCTCATAAAATAAAAGCACCAAGTAGTCCTCCCAAAAAAAGCTAAGACAAGTATATTTTAAAGCATTTGTCTAGCCAAAACTGAGATTTTAGAGGATGGCAGCAGGTTAAGTTCCTCACTGCTGGATAGTCTCTTCTTCATTGCTGGAAGGTTCATTTTTCATTACTGACAATGCAGCAGGATAAGTGACATACAGTTGATTGCTTTCATAATGGCCTAGTGTATTTAAAGGGGAAGAGACGTAGACTTCAGAAGGAAGATCTAACCATTAAAGTCCTCAAGAGTTTTAAAAGCAAATGTGTGCTGCCAGTCACTGCCGTCCACCCAAAATGAAATGCCACTTTAGAAGACTTTCTTATAAGCCATTACTGCTTATATCTTTCACAAAACTGGCAAGAAAAAGAAGACAACCTTAGCAGAACATTACACAGCACAGGATGAATGACATCAACAGAACTTTTCTTCCGGTAAAGAAAGCAGACTGCACAAGCTATACATTTCAGCAGAACAAAATGTTAGTGGAATCTTGTCAGAAAACTTCTAGCATTTCAAATATAACATTTTTATATCTTCCCACACAAGTGAGACTGTACCTAGAATAGAGACGGGTGAATAATTTTTAGACTAAAGCAATCTTTGGAATGAAATCTTTGAATTCAAAGTACGATCAGTTCAGTAATGCATGATCTGAGACGGTTTACTTGATTTAAGGTTCCTTGAGTGATGGAGCTTTTTTTGAACTTTACAGAGAAAGCTAATGTATATAGTATATACCCACTTTAGAGTATTTTCCAAAATTACACAAATGGGCTTGTTCAAAAAGACAAAGAGTAATGTGCAAAGTGCATCAACGGACAGCAACCAACCAGAAATTCAGCTTCACTGATCTGACCTTAAGAAGGCCTTGCTATAGGATCATTTAAAAGAATAATATACCTTGTCAACTCATTTGCATGCCAATGTTGCTAGTGCCACTTTATGAGGCAAACATTGGTCTGGATTTCCTATTCATTTTCCTAATATGTTCTAGAGCTGCCATATTTACATATCCACACAATGCAATGGGGGTACACCAATACCAGTTTTTTAAAACCAAGTAGGAGTACCGATACTTTTTCTCAAGTACTCACCGATACCTGTAGTGTGACAGTTTTTTTAGACTAATGAAAAATGATTACCGTTTCTTTATAATTATAAAGAACTGTAAGCCCTGGTTCACATCGGTGTGGCTTTGAAATTGTGCTAATTCAGTGTGATTTCGACCTCCAACTTCATTGCGGCTTGCGACTTCATTTAGCAAAATGTATCGGAGCATATGCATGCGTACAAGTACTCGTTCAAATGCCTAGTATTCACACTGATATCGGTATCGGCGCAACTACACTGCATAGAGAGATGCTAAGTCCGGGAGGTGCAATTGGTTTAGCATCCTTAAAAGGGGTTGTAAACCCTCGTGTTTTTTCACCCTAATGCATCCTATGCATTAAGGTGTAAAAACACCTGGTAGTGACCGCCCCCCTCCCCCCAGCCCTGGAATTTCACACGCTGGAGACGCGCTCTTCCTCTGCCTGGGGTTCTCGGCTCTTGATTGGATAGATTGATAGCAGCGCAGCCATTGGCTCCCGCTGCTGTCAATCAAATCCAATGATGCGGGGGCGGGACTGAGTCCAGCATTTATGTCTATGGACACAAATGCTGGACTCAGGGGCACGCCCACAAGGTAATCCCCCCCCGGGAGAGTGATTTTCCTAGGGGGTTATCTGATGCGGGGAGGAGCCGTGAGAGCCGCTGAGGGACCCCAGAAGAGGATGTTCAGGGCCACTCTGTGCAAAACGAGCTGCACAGTGGAGGTAAGTATGATATGTTTGTTATTGAAAAAAAAATAAAAAATGGGCCTTTACAATCAGTTTAATACCACGGCAGCACAAGAATATAACATGAGTATTGTTTTTAACCAAAATGGGCAATGTAGCTTAGAGGAAGCCTATTAGAGAAAATGGATGCTAGCACAGCTGTCCTCTTTCTGACAATTCTACTTGCTTGATGGTCATACTAACTAGCTGTAGTAATATGTTTTATTGCCTTGAACAAGCATGCAAGTCAGAACTCCTAATTTGCTTGTTTTGGGAGTGTGACACAAATCACTGAAGTCAACATGAGACCCAGATAACTATCCTTTTCAAAAGGAGAGGTCACACAATATCAGAAGAAGAGGTCACACAATATCAACGTGTATATTTTTTTCAGCAGGGATTTTTTCCACACTTGCGTGGAGACCAGTGTTTTTCTAAATCTGAAAAATGGAGGTCACCACAAGGACAAACCAAAAACAATTGTTTTCTTTACGCCCTGTTCATGCTACAATGGAGCAAAGAGGTGTGGAAAATACAGCATGTCTGCAATTTTCCACATCACACCAATGTTCCCCTGAAATCTCCAACCATCTGTGCCTTTCTATGCACTGCAGCAAACAATTGAAATGTCACTTTGTCAACACTGTCCGCCGTCGAGCATCTATGGCTGGACCTACATTGTACAAAAGCAAGGCACTGCCCCCTACTATCTGTACAGAACGAACACCAGCCTGTACAGGAAAAAGGTTTGATTTCTGTGTGGGCAAGTGTGATCGAGCCCTAAAAGTTTCCTATAAATGTTCAAAATGATATCTTTACAAACAAGGCCTGCTTTCAGTAAATACCTTTGGTTGCTGTATTATATTGCACTTAGGACATCACAATTGCTCTTAATTATTTAATATGCTTAAAAAGTTTTGTAAGAACAACATTTGCTGACAAGCTAGTTTATTGTGCCAAGCTAGTTTGTCTTGACGAGACTGATGACCCAGAACTCTCAGGAAATTTACTTGGCACAATGGAAAATGGAGAGGCCCAGCTTGATAGCCAAAGTTGTTGGTACATGTATACTTAAAACAATGGAAGCCCAATGGAAAATAATTTATTTCCAAAACATATATCTGAATTTTCAACATGTATACCAATTAAATAGACACAATAGCAAACATAAAATGGTCATTAAGGCTCATGTTCTCCCTTAAAACCTAAAAAAAATGATCAAAGCAGCATATGAAATAGTAATATACTGTTTCAAATTTTGCAAAGTCCTGCACAAACAGGATTAAAAATTTCATATTGTTCTTGACAGATCCAATCTAAGCTGGATATGTAAAAACAAGACATCACACAGATTACACATGAAGTCTTAATGAATGCATCGGACATTCTCAGAAAAACTTGTCATCAATCCTAAAATGAGGCCTGGTAACATCGTCAGGGTTGATGAAGACAGAGATAGACTTTCCTGGGTTTTCAGTTACTAGCTGTTGCAATTTTTTGGCTAACCGATCATCCGGTTGGTTATTGTCTCCTCCATCAGACTGTGGTGATGGTATGCTAGTGGTGCTTCCTCTTCTCTGGAGATCCAGGGTGAGTCGGTTGGCAGCCTTGACATGTTCAATGGCTGTCCGAAGGTGTTCTGCAGGGTCTGATCTCACAGAAGACAGCTTTCTAGCATGTAAAATCACTGTATCCTCTGAAAGGTGCTCCAGCATATTGCATTGAGGAATAAAGTAGTTGGGGCACATTTTGTTTACTAAGCAATGCTGCAGATCATCAATAAGTCCCAAAAGGAAATGGGCTGCATAATCTTCCTGAGCTAAGTAATTAGCTGGGAGTCTATCACAAGACCACAGCATCATACTACGCAGATGGTATGGACTGATAGCTTTTGGTCTTGATAAAAGCTTTATGATTATGGCTTTACAAGCTTGATATGCTTGCATTAAGCTACTGGAAATGCACTTCTTCAGCTGCACCTCGCTTCTGGCAAATGACAATCTCCATTCATTATCTTTCTTACCCTTATAGGAGCAAGCTGGCACTAAATAAAACCCGCTAATGACTTCTTCCTCTGTAATCTTGCCATCCCAAAAGTGGTTTTCCATTAGCCAGCTCTGTGCTACAGCTGGCCACCCTTTGAACGAGACCACAGGAACAATATCATAGAGCATGCGACTGCTGCCAACACCTAAAATGATGGATATAATAGTGCCATTCTTTTCTACCTTCTCCACCTTGGGCATTCCTCTCTGAGGTTTCTTCTGAATTTCAGACAGAACGATGCTGATTGACTCGTGAAACCAGTCAGCAACTTTTGTAGGGGAGAAGAAATAGTTAGTGGCGCCATTGATATGATCAACAATTGTACAACAGTCTTTCCACTTTGTGATTGTCCCTTCATCAAACAATCGAAGGCTAAGCCATGAGTGACACAGGGCAGAGTGACGCATATCAAGTGTGACTGGTTGGTTTCGGTCATGAAGCTTTAAAGCTGGCACAAGAAGGGTAAAATCCATGTCATAATCGGTTCCACGAGCATAAACATTCAATTCATCAAGATCCAAGTCTACAACTCCTTCCCGAACACCACCAGAAAGCAGCAAGTACTCATTTGCTACAGGTAACTTCTGGTCGAGTTTCTGGACCATGCCTGTAAAGAAATGAAAAAAGTAGAAGTTAATATATATGTTAATATAAAGCATGGTGCCAAATACAAAACACTGATAAAAAAAACAACATTTATGTTTACTCATTATTTTAGACACGGGGGTTGTAGTACAGTTGAGTACAGTCTGTGATACTTGTTTTTTTCCAATTGCACTAAACAGTTAAATTTCCAGAGCAAGCATCATTCCTGAAAATGTGACTGTTAGTGCAAATTATCAGGGACAGTGCTCAACTGTGTTGTTCCAATAGGGCACTAAAATCATTACGATTACCTTAAATTTTTAGGGTTGATTTACTAGCAGTGTAGAGCATGATCACCCTGCAAGGTAAAATTTTACATCTCTACATCTTAAATCTCTCCTGTAGAAAATCGACCCCACTTAATGCATTGTAGGGCTCACTATACAAGGAAAAAATTGTGTTAACACATCAAATTAGGACCAAATACCAGATAGCAGACGGACTTAGAGCTACAGCAACAACATAAAACAGGAAAATACACCATTAAACCTGCCCCTTGCCCAAGTCATATGTAGATTAAAAGGCAAATCGAAGAGAATCTCCAGTTATAATTAAAAGCCCTGTTCACACTTACTAATGTGCTTTAACACGCACATTGCAACTTGCATCACACATACCCACCTTGCATTCCATTTAATGGGGTATGGCCATTTATTTTAAATGGACCCCCAATGCACACCCACACACATGACTTACACCAGTAAACACCTGCTCTGCATTGTACAAAAACAGGATCAGCTGCGTTTGGCGAGCAGTGGAAAAAAAGAGTCAGCTGTGTTATTTGGTGAGCGGACGGGCATTTTGGACTAATATGCAGTGGAACACCACGTACAGCAATGCATGCACCCCGATAATACATCACGCAACAAATGTGCAAAAGTGTCAATGTGTAGTAATGTTTGGCTGGTGGAGGCCCAAACTTTAGACAAAAACTTTGACAACTAACCCATGGAAACTTATGTTTAAAATGCAAAGAATATAGCAGAGTAATTCAATGTACTCAATGTAATTTTAATATAGCCATATTGGTAAAAAAAAACTGCTTTCTGTGAGTACTGACAATACCCCCCCCATCCCCCCCGTTTTACTTACCTGACCAACTGAAAGACCTGCGCTCACCCCCGACATCCTCTTCGCCACTTAGCCTGGTCATTGATTGGCTAGAGTGGATGGATTGAAAGCAGCGCAGCCATTAGCTTGCACTGCTGTCAATCACATCCAATGACGCGGCGCACTGAGGGGGTGGCCGAGTGACACAGTGAGCGGCTATGGCCGCCGGCTGTATCATGGGAGCGTGCCCGCAAGCACTCAATACCATGCGAGAGAGCTCACATGAAGGTGTTGAGTCCTTGCGGGGGGGAGCCGATTCAGCCGCCGAGGGACCCCAGAAGACCATGTTCACAGCCACTCTGTGCATAACGAGCTGCACAGTGAAGGTAAGTATAACATGTTTGTTATTTTAAAAAGAAAAAGAACTTTAGTGATCCTTTAAAGAGAAGTCTAGATCACTCAACATTTGGCAATTAGATCAGCAGAGAGGGGAAAACGCTGCTTGTTTTGGAAATGGGCATTGTGAATCTATTATAGCCATTCATACCATGTAATAACACACGCGTTACCACAATGTGCAACAACACATGTTAAGTTCAATAGTGCAACGCAGTACCATGTATTCTTAAAAGCACTGCTGAGCGCACATCTCAAATCACCTGATGTTATAAGTGAGGGTAAGATAAGGACACTGGATGCAGATTGGGAAGTGGAAAAAAAAAATATATGATGAACAGATGTAATTCAGTGAAACACAGTATAATACACCATGTTACAATGGGCACTATTGTGGTTGTACGGGTGCCCTGGGACTATACAATGACAGCTGTCCTACATACAGAGTCCAGTACTGCTGAGTGGTCAGAGGTGGGGCTCTGGAGAAATGCAAAAACAAACAAACAAGAAAACCATGCACGGGCTATAGTGTAGTATGCTTAGCATACTATACGACTGTATAGACTGTGAACAGGTTTCTTCTTTTTGTGTAAGTACCATTCATTCTGGGGGGCACCCCAACAAACCTGGCAAAATAGGTGTGCTGTCAAGTGAATGCACTGTTTTTTGGCAAAGCAACATAAAACACACAAATGCAAATCCATTTTACCACAAGTACATGGTGTGAACAGGCTCATAGGAAAAATGATGGGGGGGAGTTATGATCCAATAAACATTCTTTCTGAAGTTTCAAACTTATTTTTCAATAAAAAAATCGCTTTTGAAACAGTAATAAATCACAGTTTAATTATTTATGTATTTATTTTTTTTAGATATAAAGGTAAAAAATGTACAGTAAATAATCCTAATATGTATTCATGTTTTTTGAAAGATATGTATAGTATACAGTAGTAATTCTACAATGTACATGAGGGCAGCCTTATTAGCTCATTGAATGTGCAGGGCATGTTCTCTACTCAATAATGCTACATAATAGATGTGCTTTACTGCTCCTTCTAAAAGTGAAAATCAATGATTCAGCTGACTCACTGTAAACAATGAGGTTGATTTACTTCGAAATAGAGAATGTTCACTTTACAAAGCAAATTTTCACTTACTTTCGTAAATAAGGTGAAGCCAAGTAAAAATTGACTTTGTAAAAAATACCCAGTCATGTGTAAGGGGAAAAAAAAAAAAAAGTTACCTCTCACATGACTGAAGTCTGCACAGCTTCATCATATTCACTGAGCCAATCGAAAATTCACTTTGCAAAGGGAACAGCCTTTACTTCTTTAGTAAACAAGCTATAATTTATTCCCTATGTGGGTGATATCTTATGTCAACAGGCAGCATAATCTCTAGTATTGTATTTCCATTTTTTTGCACAGTAACTGTTACAGGGAGAAGCAAACACGTAAAAAATGTATGGCATATTCAAAACTTCTTTAACCACATCAGCTCCGGAAGGTTTTACCCCCTTCCTGATCAGACCTTTTTTTGCAATACTGCACTGCATTGATCTGACAATTGCGCGGTCGTGCGACGATGTACCCAAATAAAATTAATGTCCTTTTTTCCCACAAATAGAGCTTTCTTTTGGTAGTATTTGATCACCTCTGTGGTTTTTATTTTTTGCGCAATAAACAAAAAAAGTCACAGTTTAAAAAAAAAAAAAAAGTTTTACTTTATGCTATAAAACACATCCAGTAAAAAAATGTAAAAAAAAAAATCTAAATTTCTTCATCAATTTAGGCCAATATGTATTCTGCTACATGTTTTTGGCAACCCCCCCCCCCCCCCCCAAAAAAAAAAACAGAATAAGCGTATATTGTTTGGTTTGCACACGTTATAGCATCTACAAACTATTTATGAGCTTTTTATATTTTAAAACTATTTTTACTAGTAATGGTGGCGATCAGCAATTTTTAGCGGGACTGCGAGATTGCGGCGGACAAATCTGACACCAAGTGACACTTTTTGGAGACCAGTGACACCAATACAGTGATCAGCGTTAAAAAAAATGCACTGTCACTGTATAAATGATACTGGCAGGGAAGGGGTTGATGGGCGAATAAAGGGTTAAGTGTGCTCCTAGGGCATGCTTTCCAACTGGGGGGGGGATGCTGTGATTGGAGGAAAGTAGAGATCCAACACAACTCCATTTTCCTTTCCTCTCCTGTGAACGATCGTGGGTGGCCAGCAGCCATCGTGCCCACTGGACCCATTGATTGGCTCCCATAGTGCGAATGCGTGCCCCAGAGCCAAGAAGGGAAATAATGTACAGGTACGTGATTTTACATTTAAGGGCCGTCCCTACCGCTGTATATGTACGTGGAATGGTCCTTAAGCGGTTAAAGTCACACTAAACTCTGGTTTAAAAAAATTCTATTCAAGGATGTATACTCAACTGAAAAAAGTCCCTTTGATTGCTCTCAGCCTCCTCCAAATTCCTTTTTTTTTTTTTTTTAGCTGCTGTGATCAGACTTCCTCTCTTGCTCGTTCCTGAGATTATGAGATTTGTGGTGTGCATAGAGCAATGCACATGACTGCTAATGTGTACGGCTCATTCCAAATAAATAGAAGTGATAGGAAAAAAGAGAAAGGACACTTTAACCCACCTCCTGCCCAGGCCAGTTTTCAGAGCTGTCACACTTTGAATGGTAATTACTTGGTCATGCAACACCGTACCCAAATTACATTTTTATCATTTTTTTTAGACAGATAGAGCTTTCTTTTGATGGTACTCACAACTAGGTTTTTTGCTAAATAAAAAAAAGACCAAAAATTTTGTGAAAAAAAAGTTTTTGTTAGTTTCTGTTATAAAAGTAATTTTTTATGTGCGGTGATGAAGCTGCACTGATGAGGCGGCAAAGAGGTGTGCCGATGAGGCTGCACGAATAAGCTGCACTGATGATCAGGGCACCATGTAGCACTGTAAAAAAAAAACTGTACTCACTGCTCCTCCCTTACAGAGGATCTCTTTACCTTCACATGTGGTTTCTGTGTGAGGGAAGGAGAGCAGTTAACAGTCAAAGACCTGTTTTGTTTACATATGTAATCGCTTGTGGTTGGACACAGCGATCATGTGGTAAAGGGATGCTGTGATTGGCCCTTTACCCCAATCTGTGATATGCTGTGACCAAGGAGGCACACAGTGGTCACAGAGAGTTCCCGATGCACACACCAGGAGGCGCGCATGCAGGAGGACGTCCAGAGATTCCTTGCCAGAGCTAGAGAATGGCCCTGAGGCCATATATTGAATATAGTGAGGGTGGGAAGTAGTTAAGTGGAGGCCTGCATCTAAAATGTAAGTCTTGTATGTCTTGTTTTGAAGTGTTCCTCCCCCTTGCTAAAAAGCAGCATTGTGGCCTAGTGGTTAGCACTAGGGTCTTCGATTTGAGTCCCAACTAGGACACTACCTGCGTGGAGTTTTCATGTTCTCCCTGTGCTTTTGTGGGTTTCTTTTAGGTACTCCAGCTTACTTCCACACCCGGAAAACATGGTGGTAGGTTGACTGGCTCCTATTTAATATGGCCCTAGTATATGTTTGCATGCATGTGAGGTAGGGACCTTAGATTGTCAGATCCCTAAGGCAGGAACTGATGTGAATGTACAATATGTACAGCAATGTATATTATTAGCACTACATACAGTATATACCTGAGAAAGAAAAAAAAAACCGTGGATAAGAAAGTAAAAAAGTATACTTACCTTTTGCCTGGCATTCTTCATGCAGTACCCAAGTGAGGGTGACACCATTCTTCCAGTGATATCTGAGGAATATTGAGGCCCTAACATTGTGCTGCAGCATCTTCTGGTCAGATTTGATTCCCTGAGATGTCATCAGTAGGCTGACATCACCATCTGCACCATGAAAGCTGGAGGCAAGGTAGGTTTATTATCTATTTTTACCCCCCTACAGGTATTTTGTTCAATGTTGTGTTACCCTTACTAGGGGAACGGGGGCCACCTAAAAAGCAGACCTTGCACCACTTAAAAAAAATGACTCAGAAAACACACTTTACTCTCCCTTTAAGGACATATATCCAGATTGCCTCCAAAAGTTAAACTCTGTTCTTTTCAGGGTCCAAAAATCATGGCCATCCTGCATTAATCAGAACTATTGGGACTGACAATATAAATCCATTTTTGTTCTGCAGCTTAGTTTTGGGGATTAGTCATGAAAATCTGTTGTTCTAGAATGCAGTAGTAGCTAAATCAAAGTCAGTGAATCCAATATATCTGCCACAACAGCCTACTAACAAGGTTACAAAAAGCAATCCTGAAGTGCGCAGCACACTTAACTGTTACTGCAAAGGAGCGTCGATTAAAATACGAATAATGAGGCTGAAAAACTTTCTGATGGTTGATAGATTAGAATGTAAATTTCAGAAATACTCAAGGGATCGGCAGACACTGGAATGTCGTTTGGGTTTCAGATGTGCACTTTGGTAGATCTAATTAGCTAACGAAGCAAAGCAGGTGGCAGTGCGGAAATAAACTTGGTACATGCTCTTTGAAACAACTATGAGCAGAAGTAGCTCTATCAGATCAATGCAGGTCATTTCTTCCTAGACACACTATGCTTTTAAACACCATTTACAAACCGGAAAAAAAAAAAAAAAAATACCCTGAAACCTCAAAGTCAATCAATGTAAAAATAAACCTAAGTGCATTACAAGTGAATGAAGCTAATGGCTCCACTTCTTTAAACGTGTTTTCTATATCTGCTATGCTTGCATTTAGCTTGCATTAGAAGACCTGTCTATGAGGTATTTAGTGATAGACGTCATAAGAAATGCAAAAAAACAATCCAGTTATGGAAATTGGCCAGACAGTAAAAGTATAGCCTAGGCATGGAAAAGCCTGGCGGAGTTTGATAAGGTATGACTCCACTTGTAGAGGCAAACAGGAGGGAGAGGAAACACACAAAATGATTCTTTATACAGGTGGAACTTATAGACCAAATCGTTTTTCTTTAATCACGTTCAAATGGCAGCTATGAAAAGGAAAACCATAGTGACCACAACATGATGGCTTATTACTTGGCAATGCAGGTCTGCAGATAATGAAGCTAAATCCCACCAGGGTATTTTTATGTTCTCTCTGTATTCATGTGCTTTTCCTTTAGCTTTTCTAGTTTTCTTCTCTTCTAAAAACATATTATTAGTATACAGTTTTTTTTTTTTTGTGCAGACTAAAGCTGCATGATTCTGGATAAAATAAGAATCATGTTTGTTTTTTTTTTTGCTTAGAATAACGATCACGATTCTGAAGAACTTTTTTATGTTAAAGATTTACAACCCCTGGAAATTAGGTTATCAAACAAAATGGCAATAAAATAAGACATAATACTCAATCAAATTTAAAGAAAAGTAATAAGAAATAGTGTAATGTGTAAAGAAATAAAAAAAAATTACCATTACGTTATATTAGGGTCTTTTTTTTTTTTTTTAGTACTCGCTGATACCAATTACCAATACCTACCGCAACTTTTTTTGCTTACAGTTCAGCTGTCAGCAATGGTACAAAGCATTGAAGAGTTATTTTACAAATTAAATAAATATTTTTTTTAAATTGTCTGCTTTTTTCAATGTGAAATGTGTAAATATATGTTAAAGGTGTAAAAATATTAATGAACGAAGCAAACACAAAAAAAAAGTTTTAATTAAGAACAGTTTATAAAATAGAAGTAAATAAAGTTTAAAAATCTGCAGGAAAATAATAATTAAATGGGGACGGAGAATAAGGAGTTAATAAGGCTGATTAGAGTAAATTAAGGGTTAATAAGGGGTTAAACAGAGGAACAATTTAATAAACCCCCCCAATTTTTTTTTTTTTTTACTTGACAAGGTTGCTTAAAACTGACTTCATTTACAGATCAAAGGGATGAACAGAAATATACATTTTCTTTTTATCTCTCTTTCAGCACTGAGTAATGTTGTTGATAAACATTGCCAGCTGTTTGTTTTCTTTTTGACAGCTGTGAGCCAGACACTGCTCTGCACTTGTTACATGAATCGTGGAAATACTGGATTAAGATCATTTTGGGGGTTCAATCAAGATCACGATCTTTTAAAAATCAATCGTTCAGCTCTAGTGCAGACCAGTTCTACTGTGTTTCTGGGACTGCAGCAAAGCCATTCCATTTTAACTGACATCATGTCCTGGCAGACAGTGTTTCTATGTACGCTGTAGAGCACTTAATAATAATACTCAATGGCTACTTTATTAGGTACATACAGTATATCCAGTAATGAATAGGACCCAATTGTACTTTCAGAACATCCTAAATTCTTTGTTTAGCCTTTTGCACATGGCCTCCTGCATTTATGAAGGAGAAACTGATCTTGGAAGTATAAAATAAAAACAAAAAATGATATTCTTCCTAGATCCACTTCTTTTGTGTCTAGATGTACTTGTGTCAAGCTGCAGAAAAAGAGGCTACATGTCCCCAGGATGCACAAAATTCTTGTTTGTGTTAACACAACAAGGCTGAATACACTCTAGGACACACTCCCGTCCTCAGAGCTGGGCTTGCCCAGCTCTGAGAAAGGGGGTGTTCCCCCTGAAACACGTTAGCTTATACCTTGTGATGGTATATGGCACATGGTTCCATATTGTGTGTTTTTTTTGGCTCAATTGAATTGCTTTTTGTGAATACCCACCATTTATGAATTTTATTTTTTATTAAATGTCATTGGTAATGTCATTGGTAATGCAAGTGTGCGCGCCTTCCATTTTTTGTCTTTTTTGTATTATCTATCGGATTACCCCATCTGAGGAAGGCAGCATCTACCCAGTCCTGAGATACCGATGTCCCCTTCTCTTTAGAAAACCCCTTAGCACTGGAAGTGGCTGTCTTTCTTTGTTAAATACACTCTAGACCAAGGGTATCCAACCTGCAGCCAAAGGCAGCTATGAATGCGGCCCAACACAAAATTGTAAACTTCCTTAAAAAAAAAATCTAGATTTTTGTTTTTAGAATTTCTTGTAAAAATGTGTTTACACTTGGTTAACATATGCGGCCAAAGAAAAATTTGATAACGTCTCTTTACTGAACTTTTATGCGTTACCGTTCCTCAAAAAAAAAAATTCCCACAATCACGTCTTATTCATGTCATCAGCAACTACCGTTTTTCCTCTGAAAAGAAGACCTATTGCGACAATAAGACCTATCGTAATTTTCTAGGATGGCTGCAATATAAGCCCTAGTCAAAGTCCTTGTAAAATCATGTAATCTGTGCTATAAAATAATTATATAATATCCAGTATGTCTTTATGTAACATTATTGTGAAAAATATCTTATTTACAGCGTAGGTTACCCACGTGACCCACCGGAACGCTCCTCCTCCCCTCCTGGCTGACGTCAGCGGACCCTCCCTCTGCAATGCCTGGAGCAGGAAATGAGACTATGGTGGGTCACGTGAGCCCCCAGCTGTAAATAAGGTATTTTCCACAATAATGTTACATAAAGACACACACACTGGACATTAAATAATCCTTTTACAGCACGGATTACATGATTTTACAAGGACTTTAACTAGGGTTTATTTTTGAGATTACAGGATTTTCAGAATGCTGACTCCTTAGCTGACAGCGAGGGAGGGGAGAGGAGACAGGACACCTAATGTGTTTTTTGAAGCCAAAATTAATATAAGCCCTGGTCTTAATTTTGGGGAAACACAATGTTGTCGAGGATGATGCACACGAAGGGCAAAATTAGAAACAAAATATCTGATGAGCACTTTGGGAATTAATTGAGAATTGCTACTACATCCATCAAACCAGATGCTGATGTGTTAGTTTATCAAAAAACAGTCAAATATCGCACTCGTTTTATGTTGCTTTCTTTTACAATAAAAAAAATTACAAAAAAATAAGTTTTATTACTGAGAGAGGTACATTATCTATATCAGTGATCTGCCTGACTTTTTCTGCTCATCAGCTATTCTTATTGTTGGTGTATTTTATAGGTGGCAAAAGACAATTCCTCTTCTTCCAGTGTGGCCCAGGAAGGACACCCCTGCTCTAGACACTGCTGAATGCGGCCATAGCAAAACATTACATTTCCAGATGCAATTGGAAATAAGCGCCAAACACATTTAGATGCATGTATTTTGATCCTGGGGGAAAGGGGCCTGACATGGATTAACGGAGGTATTTAGCAGCTAATCTTCACTAAGGTCCCTCAGAAAGCATGGACTGGGCATGCCAGATAGGCAGGAAAAATAGGTTTTTTAAGAAGGGTCTTTGGGTGGAAGTTTAAAAACAGAGAATAGAAAATGAGAGCCACGAAGTATACCATAGATATGATCATCCAATTACAGTACTTAATAGAAGAAAAGTAGCTTCTTAGAATACTTTGCCATATAAGTGGTAGAAAGAATCCCAGGGAGTGATACGGGAGAGGTGGAAGTCATAAGATAGATACTAAAAGCAATAGACTGGGATATCATAAAATTTTGCAGGCAACCAGGCCCTTCAGATGGTGTCCAGGCAAACTTGTTTTTCCAGTCTTCAGCCATCTATTCTACATTCATACCTGATCTTCTGCTTTTATCTGACTGGAGTGGTCTTCTGCTGCTCTATTCCCCCTCTTAAAAGGTTTGAGATGCTGTGTATTAATAGATGACCTTCTGCATACCACCACTGTAAATATTAGTTATCTCAGAAGCTGTGGTCTTCCTTAACCACTTCCCGCCCGCAATGTACTGCAAATGTAGGCAAAGTTATACACCCTTACATTGCTGCCTATGTCTGGGTCTGGGGCGCGTGCACGAGTGCCCCCCCTCCCCCAAGGCTGACACCTACTGTGAATGTACACAGCGGGAGCCTAACAGCCAATGATTCACGGGCGGAACCTGCTGATCGACTGTGTACAATCACAGCCCAGAGCTCTGTATTGACAGTCAACACAGAGTTCTATACAGAGAGAACGTTCTCTTGGTTTTTCATTTCTATAAAGCAGGGATGAGAAACAGAGATCTAGTAGGAAAAGCAGCTCACTTTACACACATTACATATTGTTAGACACACATTTATCCCCTTGATCGCCCTAGATGTTAACCCCTTCCCAGCCAGTGTCATTAGTACAATGAGTGTATAGTATTATCACTGATCAATGTATTAATGTCACTGGTGATGACAGTGACAGTCAGTACCCCCCCAGTGTCAATTAGTGTCAGATTGTCTGCCGCACTATCGCAGTCCCATTATAAGTCCCTGATCACCACCATTAGTAGTATATTGAAAAAAAATAATAATAATGAAATCACCAGTAAATATCCCATAGTTTGTATACGCTATAACTTTCACACAAACCAATCAATATACTTATATTAGTGTATATATATATATATATATATATATATATATATATATATATATATATAATTTTTTTTTTTTTTTTTTCAGACAAGTAGCAGAATACATTTTGGATAGGTTTTGTAGCAGAAAGTAAAAAATATTTTTTTTTCTTTAAATTTTTTACCTTTTTTCTTAATATCGCAAAAAATAGAAAACCCGGGGGGTGATCAAATACCACAAAAAAAAGCTCAATTTGTGGGAAAAAAATTGATATAAATTTTGTTTGGGTACAGTGTTGCATGTCTGCGCAATTGCCAGTTAAAATAGTGCGGCACTAAATAGCAAAAAATGGCTTGGTCAAAAGGCCAGGGGGTAAAATCTTCCGGAGCTCAAGTGGTTACAACTTGTGATTATTCAGAGGAAAAAAGGTCAGACCCATTCACTCACTAGGCATGATTTGTTTTTTGGAATATGAAACCATTTTAATTTTCCATTCACATTAATGTGCACATGTGCTCTTAATACAGTGACCACTGAGTGTAAATATAGAAATTACCATCCTTACATGATCTATATACGGGCACACTACTGAGAGGTTTACTGTATGCCGCTGAGGCTTCGTGTTAAAAGAATCATTTAAAATAATGATGGAGAGAGAAAGATGTCCCAGAGCTACCAGTCAGTCTAATAAAAAGTAATATATGGTTTGTTGCTATGAAATATTTCTTTCTACGCCATGTTATTATGTGCAAACGACAGCATGCTAAAGCTAGCTATGGTTAATAGAATCTCCTACAGGGACTGCTGAGAACACAGAATGGTGTTCAATTACTGACCTGCTTTTGGAATGTACGTGAAGAGAAGGTGGACTACTGCTATTTAAATGTTAACCTCATTATTCATGTTAACATTGTCATGGTTTTTTAAAGATTAGTCTAATAAAATTACATAGTAATTAGAGAAGCAGGAATGCCTGGAGGAGCTTACATTGTTTTTAAGTGTGGCAGTTCTTGATTTTTTTTTTTCTCTTAATTTTCAGATGTCTAGATAAAAACATGAACCTATGCTAATTAAAACCCTGGTGCGACAGATCACATTTTTATAACTAAAAATCTAGGACGTTTTTCACATCAAAAGCCATAGCTGGAACTTCTAGGTAAACGTGGCTATGATGACCAAAACCCCCAGACATGTCACCTACTGTGATAGAACAAGCCAAACAAGCTGACCTTTGTTATATTTTAGGTGCAGCCTTGCAAAATCACTGAATATAAATAAATCTGGAATGGAAATTTAATTGGATCCAGTCTAAATTGGCTCTAGTATGTGTATGTATGAATGCGAGTTAAGGACCATAGATTCTAAACTCATTGAGGGCAGGGACTGATGTGAATGAACAATTTATATGTAAAGCGCTGCATAAATTGATGGCGCTATATAAGTACCTAGAAAAAAATATATATTAGTGAATAAGAAAGGGATGCTACAACAGGAAAAAGGAAACTATTTGCATTTTCAACTTTTTCCACTAGAGGGCACAACATAACATGTTTTAATACAAAAGTCTTTTATGATGGAACTAGGAAAGTTGTAGTTACAAGTCCCCCAAGGCAGTTACTTTGAATAGCGTTAGTAATTGTTTAATTAAGATGTCCTGATATTATTTGCTTTCAGGCCTATTAGTAGACTAATTAGGATCAGCTGTCCATGTAAATCTGGCATTACCCATTGTGATGGAACAGGAAAAATCCTTGAACAGAAAAATGCCACTGTTTAAGCATGTCAAAACTGCATTTGAATAGTGAGAAATTATATTTATAAAAAACCTTCCCTTGTGTAATGTATTTTGTATAAAAACCTTGACTTAAGATTTCAGATATTTATTGTGGGCCACATAGTGATTTCTGGAGCCCAGTAATTGAGTTAAAAATTGTGAATAATTAGTGCGCTATTTTCGAAGAACAAGATAAAATAAAATATCACAGTGCAAATTAAATATATTTATTAATAAAGTGTAAATGTGCATGCCAAAAACTACACATGCATATAATGGGTTAAATGGACACCTCCATGTGTAACTTTAAAAAAAATGACAAAAAAATGTGTTGATCTCATAAATATACTCGCTGGTGAAATAGTGGATTCAAAATGCACTGCTGATGGATGTTAAATAGATCTTGGTACACGGAATATTATTGTAGGAAAAACTTGGTGAAACTGCATATACATATGCCGATCAGTTCTTTCAATCAGTGGTTTAGACAGGTTCGTAAGCTCAGGCGTGCTTCTCCTCACTTCACCTCCGTGCTGTTCCGAGCATCGGAGTGATGTCACTGGCTCCTGCTCCCTTGAGAAAGTCACGTGACCTATGACGCAATGTGTCGGGAGGAGGAGCCAGTGACATCACTCCGATGCTCGGAACAGCACGGAGTTGAAGTGAGGAGAAGCACGCCTGAGCTTACGAGCCTGACTGATTAAACACGCTCAGTTATAGCTGGATACATTGACACTTATCCGAATAGTTTGTTTGCCAGTGTTGCGCGATAAGTTTGTTTTTCTTCTTTTTTCTCGTTCGAGATCAATAGCTTGGGACAACAGTAGCAGCTACCTAATCGTGGGGAGTGAGAGAAGGATACTATAGAAGCGAATGAGGAACTTGAAAGGTAGAGGTTTTTTTCACTTTTCACTGTTCCGAGCATCGGAGTGATGTCACTGGCTCCTCCTCCCGATGCATTGCGTCATAGGTCACATGACTTTCTCAAGGGAGGAGGAGCCAGTGACGTCACTCCGATGCTCGGAACAGCACGGAGGTGAAGTGAGGAGAAGCACGCCTGAGCTTACGAACCTGTCTAAACCACTGATTGAAAGAACTGATCGGCATATGTATGTGCAGTTTCACC
Organism: Aquarana catesbeiana; assembly: GCF_042186555.1. Classification (NCBI taxonomy): domain Eukaryota; kingdom Metazoa; phylum Chordata; class Amphibia; order Anura; family Ranidae; genus Aquarana; species Aquarana catesbeiana. Next base: position 252,005,329 of record NC_133327.1, on the reverse strand, counting down.
GAGTTTTTCCTACAATAATATTCCGTGTACCAAGATCTATTTAACATCCATCAGCAGTGCATTTTGAATCCACTATTTCACCAGCGAGTATATTTATAAGATCAACACATTTTTTTAAAAGTTACACATGGAGGTGTCCATTTAACCCATTATATGCATGTGTAGTTTTTGGCATGCACATTTACACTTTATTAATAAATATATTTAAGTTGCACTGTGATATTTTATTTTACCTTGTTCTTTGAAAATAGTGCACTAATTATTCACAATTTTTTATGGTTTTCCAGTGTGGGAGCACTTATATTGGTTGCAGCTGTTTTTTTGAAAGGATAGTTCACGTAGTTTTTAACCACATCAGTGCTCAAGTATTTCACAATTTACAGTAATTGAGTTACCTGTCTATAAAGCTCCCTTACACAAGGGTCGAATGCCAGGCCGATAGCAGAGAACGCTGACTGTGTACTGATGGAGGGGCCGTCCCCCTATCAGAACACAACAGCTCAGCGGGGTAGATCGCCGTACTAACATTGGATTGTTAGTACAGCGGCTCCAACTGGAGATGACAGTTTTTTTTCAAATACTCATAGTGTTTACCAGGCTTAATAAAATGTGAGTAGCTCCAAGTGTATGTACTCTATATGCAATACTTAGTTGAACATACATGTCAACTAAGTGCCGCAACGATTTCCATCTAAAATACTTTGAATTCACTGCATTAGGCTTAAGTCAATGGTTGCCAGCAGAATTGCACAGTCAACGCTCGCAGGCCAGTTTCATACAGGCTTCAGCTTGTATTAGAGCAGTGTGGACAGCAAGTTTTTAAGAAGCTTTCAGCAAGCTTTTGGCAAACCTCAAGCAGATTTCTCTATACCTTTAGAACCCTTTCACACTGGAGGCGTTTTTCGGGTGCTACAGCGCTAAAAATAGTGCCTGCATAGCGCCTGAAAAAAGCCTCAGCTGCAAACCCAGCGTGAAAGCCCGAGTGCTTTCACACTGGGGCGCTGCGCTGGCAGGGCGTCACAAAAAGTCCTGCCAGCAGCTGCTTTGCAGCGGTGAATACACCGCTACTCCCCATTGAAAACAATGAGACAGCGCTGCTACACCGCCGGCAAAGCGCCGCTGCAGCGACGTTTTGCGGGCAGATTTAACCCTTTTTCAGCCGCTAGCGGGGGTTAAAACCGCCCCGCTAGTGGCTGAATAGCGCCTCTAAAACGACAGTAAAGCGGCGCTAAAAATAGCGCCGCTTTACCGCCGACGCCTGGGCACTTTCAGTGTGAAAGCATTCTTAAAGTGCCCATCAGCTCCTGTTTGAAAATATTCTACACATATAGCTGGCTGTCACTTTAACCTTTTCACTGCCAGAGCCATTTTTGTGTTTTTTTGCATACGTTTAAAAAACTAATTTTAGGCCTGAAGATTACATAAAACCCCCCAAACATTATATATTTTCTAAAAGCAGATACTCTAGAGAAAAAAATAGTGGAAGTTCCATTTTTTTATGTCACTTGATATTACTACAAAATTTAAGTAAAAACACACTAAAGTGAATTTTACGGCAAACAAACGCAATGAACTACCCAATTTTTTGGTAAAATATAAAAGACAAGGTTGCACTGAGCAAATAGATACCCAATATGTCAAAACTTAAATTCCCGCGTGCCTGTGAAATGAGGACAAACTTCAGTACCATATATTTTCTATAGGCGACACTTCAAACCCCCCCCATAGGTCATCAGTTTAGTGTTACAGAGGAGGAATTGTGCCAGAATGATTGCTCTCACTCCAGCGTGCGTGGCGATATGTAGCATGTGTATTGCAATCAATGTTTTCATGCGTAGACTCCCCCGACGTGTGCATTTATGTTTGTACGTGTGTGTGGCTGTGGGGGGCGTCTACATTTTTTTTTAGGGGGGGGGGGGGATTTATGTGCATGGGTGCAACTTTATTTTTTTTGCATCACGTGTTGATTTTTAGGTGACAGGTTCTCTTTAATGAGACATGCAGTGTAGAGCTGCACAATTCTGGTAAAAATAAGAATCACGATTTTTTTGCTTAGAATAAAAAGATCACGATTCCCTCATGATTCTCGCAGCGTAAAATCTTTCACATTATACAAAAAAATTGGGATAACTTTACTGGTTAGTTTTTTTAAATTCATTAAAGTGTAATTTTTTCCCCAAAAAATTGCATTTGAACGACTGCTGTGCAAATACAGTGTGACAGAAAATATTGCGCCAACCACCATTTTATTCTCTAGGTCTAGGGTCTCTACAAAAAAAAAAAAAAATTATATATATATATATATATATATATATATATATATATATATATATGTGTGTGTTTAGGGGTTCTAAGTAATTTTCTAGCTCCATTGAATGTATTGCAATGCAGAGCACATTGCAATACATCCCTTCCCGACTATGCTACCCAGGGACACAGAGGCTGACCCAGAAGTGACGTCATGGACATCGCTTTCTGCGTTACAGCAAGAAGGAGAGGAGAGCGGACATGTCTGCTCTTCTCCCTTCACCTGCTGGTCCTCGGCCCACAGATGGGAAATACGTGGCGGGTGCACTGGTACTGGGGGCGTGGAGGCAATCGGGTGGCAGCACAGCTGCCCAAATGCATCTGCCTGTCAGTTTTACACACAATCCTGGTGGATGCAGTTGTATGGACCTGGCAGTGAAAAGGATTAAACAAGCTGCTGGCAGGCTTTCAAAAGGCTTCAACTAGTGCTGAAGCCTGCTAGCAACTTGTTTAAAGTGGCAATCAGCACTCCCACTGGGATCTGTGTTCAGAATTTACAAACTGGAGCTGAATGGTACTTTAAAAGCTTCAACAAAGCTTGCTGAAAGTTCTGCAAATGCTTTGCCAAAGCTTGCTGTTCACATTGCTTATACAAGCTGAAGCCTATGTGAAACATGCCTTAGGGCAGTGATGGTGAACCTTGGCATCTCAGATGTTTTGTAACTACATTTCCCATGATGCTCATGCACTCTGCAGTGAAGTTGAGCATCATGGGAAATGTAGTATCAAAACATCTGAGGTGCCAAGGTTCACCATCACTGCCTTAGGAAAACCACAAGATTCCCTGGAATTCATAGAGAGGGTTGAGATACTCTTTAGAAATCCATCTCGTAGTGGTGTGACAAATGGCAGAACTTACAACAGATTCATATACGTCTGTCTATAAGGTGTATTTGAATCTGTCACAACACAACTGTTCCAAGCATGTATCCTGTGAAGTGCCACAGAATTGTCTCAAAGGTGACAATAATTACAAATGTGGCACAATCAACAATTTTCCTCCACTTTCCGGATCACGGATATGGCACTAGTTCTTAAATGAATGCGTCACTTATAGTGACATGTAGAATAAAAGTGTTGCAAATGTAGATGAATGTGTTTGTAGCAACAATGGAAATGTTGCAGGGTTTTCATGAATTTGCTGTAAGGCTTCCAATAACGTACATGATGCCAGAAATGTGTCGCCTCCTAGAAACGTCATACAAATCAATCAGGCCTGTTGATGTCTCTGTTCTACAGTCCAGTAAGTTTCTGAAAATGCAGCCTGAACTTTGTTGTATCAATGTGTGTTTCATGGCTGCAGTAAAATGCACATATAGGAGGCATTTAGATCTAAAAAAAAAATAAAGCACAGCAATTATCCCAGTTAAAGTGCAGCATATTTGTTCAGGGCAAATGGGGCATTATTTAACACTTCAATACCGGACACTTTTACCCCCCTTCCCATCCAGACCAATGTTCAAATTTAAGTGCTGTCACACTGTGAATGACAATTGCGCGGTCATGCAACATTGTACCCAACTGAAATTTGGTAACATGATCGCCATTCCTTTCAACCTCCAGGGCATTCATAGCTATTTAAAGAGATGTCGGGGAGGGCAGGAAGGGTCAGTGTGTGTTATAGTGCACATTGCTCCATGTGTTTTGGTTGCGCTTAGTGTGAATAAACTCTTGGCATTACCATTTTAAAGAATTTTTATTTTATATATTGTCATTGTATTAGTTTCCTTACATGTTTTTCAATCCTGTATTTATAATCCTTATTTTGTAGTTACCTGCTCCAACCAAACATACTACGGCCCTCGAGCATATTGGAGGCGTTTTTTTTGGGTTTTTTTGCATACATTTTATTTCTTTTGAGATCGCAGGGATACAAAATATGTCCAACATTCTTCTGTACATAAAGTGGCACGATATAAAGTCATATCTGCTTTAGATCCATAATAATATATATGAAATAATAATAGATCGTTGATGAAAGGGATTTTAATAAAGGTTTATAACTAAGAGAGGATTAAGGTCTTTGGAAACACAATATATACTATTCTATTAATTCAATACAACATATTGTATGTATGTATGTGAAGGTTTACAAAGCCGCCACTAGGAGGCATACATGCTCTACTGCAACAGTTATGGACCAACATGGCACCAAACTACAGCATCACACTTCATAATAGATAAACTTCAACCTAGGACAGTTAAACACCTTTTATACAGTATAGGTTTAACAACAGCACATTTCTGCTGCTTCTTCCCTTTACAATCATGCTGGATTAAAAATATAACTTAAAATAAACCTGTCATGACGAAATTATTAGCATTGTCATGGCTATTTTTTTTCAGCAGGCTATCATACCCCTCTTTCAGCTTCATTATTAGGCAAGTTCTAGAACTGGAATCAGCATGAAGTCATACATTCTGACTGGCATGGGCTTTTTTGTGCTTGAATACTTATAGTTGTAAAAACATTTACAGCCAGGAACTAGAAACTTCTAAACTAGCACTGACCACATGACTGGCTGCTAAAGTGGCTGTGGTCACCTTTCTTGATAAGGGGGCTTCAAGTGCAGCCCTTATGTGAACCAAAGGGCTGCACGCTGCTTTCAGTGATGTAATGCTACAGAAAGCTGAGACTAAAGACATTCTACAAGAGATGGTCAGAGGCTACATACATGCAACAGGAGAGAGGGTCAGAGACTACAGACATGCTACAGGAGATGTACAGACATGCTAAGAGTCAGAGACTACAGACATGCTACAGGAGAGGGTCAGAGACTATAGACATGCAACATAAGAGACTACAGGCATGCTATAGAAAATTATCAGAGATTACAGGCATGCTACAGGAGGTGGTCAAAAAACTACAGACATGCTACCGGAGATGGTCAGAGACTACAGACAGGGTGCAAGTGATGGTCAGGGACTACAGACACGGTGCAAGTGATGGTCAAAGACTACAGACATGCTACAAGAGATGGTCTAAGAATACAGACATGCAACAGGAGATGGTCTAAGAATACAGACATGCAAAAGGAGATGGTCAAAGAATACAGACATGCCACAGGAGATGGTCAGAGACTACAGACATGCAACAGGAGGTGGTCAGGGACTACAGACACGTGCAAGAGATAGTAAGGAACTACAGACATGCTACAGGAGATGGCCAGAGACTATAGACATGCTACAGGAGGTGGTCAAAGACTACAGACATGCTACAGGAGGTGGTCAAAGACTACAGACATGCTACAGGAGGTGGTCAGGGACTACAGACACGTGCAAGAGATAGTAAGGAACTACAGACATGCTACAGGAGATGGCCAGAGACTATAGACATGCTACCAGAGATGGTCAGAGACAACAGACATGCAACAGGAGAATGTCAGAGACTAAAGGCATGCTACAGGAGGTGGACAAAGACTACAGACACTGTACAAGAGATGGTCAGAAACTACAGACCTACTACAGTAGATGGTCAAAGAATACAGACATGCAACAGGAGATGGTCATAAACCACAGACATAGTATAGGAGATGGTCAGATACTACAGATATGCTACAGGATCTGGCCAAAGACTACGGACATGCTATAGGAGGTGGTCAAAGATTACAGACAGGCAACAGGAGATGGTCAGTCGGTCAGAGAGAGACTATAGTCATGCATAAGGAAATGGTCAGAGGCTACAGGCATGCAACAGGAGAGGGTCAGAGACTACAGGCATGCTACAGGAGATGGCCAGAGACTATAAACATGCTACCGGAGATGGTCAAAGACTACAGAAGACATGCAATAAATTGGGTGTGGACGCAGACTGTCTGTATCCAGGGCTGATCATTTGCAGGTAATCGCACCATCAGTGATTACATGAGAGCGGCTGCGATTAGTTGCACAAAGTCGGCTATTGTTTTTAAAGGGCCTGCCAGCTGCAGCTAATCACATGTAATTGCTAATGGTCTATTCTGTCTTTTTGTTCTTGAATATGCATAATAACTTTAGGCATGCTAAGGGAGAGACAGACTGGTGAATGAGGGGGAGAGAAAGAGGGAAAAGAAGAGAGAAGAGGAGAGAGAAAAGAGGGGAGGGGAGGGGAGAGAAAAGAGGGGAGGGGAGGGGAGAGAAAAGAGGGGAGGGGAGGGGAGAGAAAAGAGGAGGAGAAGGGAGGAGAGAGAAAAGAGGAGAGGGGAGGAGAGAGAAAAGAGGAGAGGGGAGGAGAGAGAAACGAGGAGAGGGGAGGAGAGAGAAACGAGGAGAGGGGAGAAAAAAAAGAGGAGAGGGGAGGAGAGAGAAACGAGGAGAGGGGAGAAAAAAAAAAAGAGGAGAGGGGAAAAAAAAAAAAGAGGAGAGGGGAAAAAAAAAAAGAGGAGAGGGGAAAAAAAAAAAGAGGATAGGGGAAAAAAAAAAAAGAGGAGAGGGGAGGAGAGAGAAAAGAGAAAAGGGGAGAAAAAAAAAAGAGGAGAGGGGAGGAGAGAGAAAAGAGAAGAGGGGAGGAAAAAGAAAAGAGGAGAGGGGCGGAAAAAGAAAAGAGGAGAGGGGAGGAGAGGAGAGAGAAAAGAGGAGAGAGAAAAAAGAGGAGAGGGTAGGAGAGAGAAAAAAGAAGAGTGGAGAGAAAAGAGAAGAGGAGAGAGAAAAGAGAAGAGAAGAGAGAAAAGAGAAGAGAAGAGAGAAAAGAGAAGAGAGAGAGAAAAGAGGAGAGGAGAGAGAAAAGAGGAGAGGAGAGAGAAAAGAGGAGAGGAGAGAGAAAAGAGAAGAGAGAAAAGAGAAGAGAGAGAAAAGAGAAGAGAGAGAAAAGAGAAGAGAGAGAAAAGAGAAGAGAGAGAAAAGAGAAGAGAGAGAAAAGAGGAGAGAGAGAAAAGAGAAGAGGAGAGAGAAAAGAGAAGAGAGAGAAATGAGGAGAGGAGAGAGAAAAGAGGAGAGGAGAGAGAAAAGAGAAGAGGAGAGAGAAAAGAGAAAAGAAGAGGAGAGAGAAGAGAAAAGAGGAGGAGAGAGAAAAAAGAGAAAAGAGGAGAGGAGAAAGAGAGGGAAAAGAGAATGAGAAAGAAATAAATTAGAACAAAAAGAAATTGAAGACGGTCCAAACAGAAGCATGCCAAGAATCAGAGTTTGTAAGCAGATATCTTGCAATCTTTGCATCGTGTGCATTTCACAAAGCGATTGATCATGATTAAACACTTTGCATGCAAAGTGCATCAAGGCCTGAGGATAATGATGATGAAGGCCTGAATGCTGCTGCTCAATATTTAACTGAAAATTATAACTCCCCAAATCCAGACATGAGACTGTGTGGACAACAGAGCAAAGGTTGATTGATGCTAAATTCTTAGGTAGCAGTAATGCATTTTTCATTTTAGGATTTACAGGGCACAACAATCCTGCATATTTTCCCACCAACTTTCCTTCAAGCAAACAAAATGGCTCGCCTTCAAAATCTATTCATTTTCCCCACTAGATGGCAATAAAATAGTCCCTAAATCCGTGAAATAGTATACATTCAGATATAGGATTATAGAAATTTTCTATAGACCTTGACATTTAGTGGTCATGGTATATGCCAAACAGCCAGAACATTTTCAAGTTCATTCTGCCATTAAATGTTGCCGTGCAGAACATTTCCTTAATGCCCTGTCCTATGCACTAAAGTGGCTTATATTGCATTTTTATCACAAATTTCATGTGGAAAGCCTTTCCGAGTGCTCCTCTCCAGACATCTCCATTGTTATTCTGTTTTTCTTTCTCTAAATTGATTTTCCCATATCTAAAGTCACAGTCTGGAATAAACAAGGCTTTCTCGGTTCTCTACTTCCCGTCTCCCAGCAAGACACCAGAGGGCCTAGCACAAAAAAGGGATAGAACATTAGCATATCAAGGAAGGGGTGATTTATTTCATGGTCTTCAATAGTAGGAGACTCTGCACGGCAGAAAGAGAGATGATGGAGCTGGTGGTACAATAAGGAGGCCAAAGTAACACCCTTCTCTATGGATTCATGCAATATACGAAAGACTGGGAATAGCTTTACTTTGTAGGAAACAAACACAACATAATGCATCTAGGCATTTGTTAGGCTCTGTTCACACTTCTGCGATTCAGAACTCAAACAAAATCATACATTTTCCTGTGGCACACAAAAACGCACATCCCTTTTACAGATGTGCTGAGGTGCTATTAATTCTTAATGGTACCCCAATGTAATTGACTAAGCAACGCAATAACAGCGCTGGCTATTCTCTCCCAGCTATTTCTTTATTGAGTTAAATGAATAGGAGGAGTGAAAAGCAAGTTGATTATTTCTAGTAAAGTGAATTTTTAACCTTTGTGCATTTATTAAACCGTTTCCTTGCTTTGACTAAACATCTAAGGTGTCCACTGGACCCTTTCACTAGCTTACTAGGAAAAAGCAAGTGGCACTTAACCACCCAATACCCACAGAACAATGTGGATAATATAATGAAGGGGTCAAAGAAAGAATGACACTATGCAGAAACTCAAAAAGCCATCAATACCATCTTTATACACATGACAATACAGTATACAAGCAGGTCTCCATGTATGGACACTGACCCACTTAGAGAAAGAAGAGTGCGTCAATGTCTAAATCCATACTAAATTTAGTGCCTTATGCACCAAATAACTAAAGACAAATAACTATATGACATGTTCTCCCTGTGCCTGCATGGTTTTCCTCTGGGTACTCTGGTTTCATCCCATATTCCAAAGACATGCTGGTAGGGTATTTGGATCCTGTCTAAACTGGCCCTAGTATGTGTATGTACAGTGCCTTGAAAAAGTATTCATACCCCTTGAAATTTTCCACGTTTTGTCATGTTACAACTAAAAATGTAAATATATTTTATTGGGATTTATGTGTTAGACCAACACAAAGGGGCACATAATTTTGAAGTGGAAGGAAAATGATAAATGGTTTAGTAATGGCGGTGATCTGTAGTATTTAGCGGTACTGCGACATTGCGACGGACAGATTGGACACTTGACACCATTGACATTTATACAGCGATCAGTGCAATAAATATGCACCGATTACTGTGTAAATGTCACTGGTAGGGAAGGGATTAACACTAAGGGGCAATCAAGGGGTTAAATGTGTGTTGCCTCAGTGTGTTCTAACTGTATGGGGATAGGACTGACTTAGTAGGAACAAACGATATGTCTCCTCTCCCCTGACAGAACAGGGATTTGTGTGTTTACACACACAAATCCCAGTTCTGGCGCTCGTGCACGTGCATGGGCGGCGGCCAGGTCCCCGCCATGCAGTGGGCGCGCGAGCCCTCTAGTGGCTCTAAAAGAGAAGGACGTACCCATACGGAGTTTTGCCCAGGAGAGCCATTGTGCCGCAGTATATCTGCGTGAGCGGGTCGGGAACCGGTTAAAGCAGGGTTAGGTTATAAAAAAATATCCCAAGCTTTGAACATCTCACAGAGCACTGTTCAATCCATCATCTAAAAATGTAAAGAGTATGGCACAACTGCAAACCTACCAAGACATGGCCGTCCACATAAACTGACAGGCCAGGCAAGGAAAGCATTAACCACTTCAGCCCCGGAAGGTTTTACCCCCTTCCTGACCAGAGCACTTTTTACAATTCGGCACTGCGTCGCTTTAACTGCTAATTGCGCGGTCATGCAATGCTGTACCCAAACGAAATTTGCGTCCTTTTCTTCCCACAAATAGAGCTTTCTTTTGATAGTATTTGATCACCTCTGCCGTTTTTATTTTTTGCGCTATACACGGAAAAAGACCGAAAATTTTGAAAAAAAATGATATTTTCTACTTTTTGTTCTAAAAAAAATCCAATAAACTCAATTTTAGTCATACATTTAGGCCAAAATGTATTCGGCCACATGTCTTTGGTAAAAAAAATGTCAATAAGTGTATATTTATTGGTTTGCGCAAAAGTTATAGCGTCTACAAACTAGGGTACATTTTCTGGAATTTACACAGCCTTTAATTTATGACTGCCTATGTCGTTTCTTGAGGTGCTAAAATGGCAGGGCAGTACAAAACCCCCACAAATGACCCCATTTTGGAAAGTAGACACCCCAAGGAATTTGCTGAGAGGCATGTTGAGCCCATTGAATATTCATTTTTTTTGTCCCAAGTGATTGAACAATGACAAAAAAAAAAAAAAAAAAAAAAAATTACAAAAAGTTGTCACTAAATGATATATTGCTCACACAGGCCATGGGCATATGTGGAATTGCACCCCAAAATACATTTAGCTGCTTCTCCTGAGTATGGGGATACCACATGTGTGGGACTTTTTGGGAGCCTAGCCGCATACGGGGCCCCGAAAACCAATCACTGCCTTCAGGATTTCTAAGGGCGTACATTTTTGATTTTACTCCTCACTACCTATCACAGTTTTGAAGGCCATAAAATGCCCAGATGACATAAAACCCCCCCAAATGACCCCATTTTGGAAAGTAGACACCCCAAGCTATTTGCTTTGAGGCATGTTGAGTCCATGGAATGTTTTATATTTTGACACAAGTTGCGGGAAAGTGACAAATTTTTTTTTTTTTTTTTTGCACAAAGTTGTCACTAAATGATATATTGCTCATACAGGCCATGGGCATATGTGGAATTGCACCCCAAAATACATTTAGCTGCTTCTCCTGAGTATGGGGATACCACATGTGTGGGACTTTTTGGGAGCCTAGCCGCGTACGGGGCCCCGAAAACCAAGCACTGCCTTCAGGATTTCTAAGGGCGTACATTTTTGATTTTACTCCTCACTGCCTATCACAGTTTCGGAGGCCATGGAATGCCCAGGTGGCACAAACCCCCCCCAAATGACCCCATTTTGGAAAGTAGACACCCCAAGCTATTTGCTGAGAGGCATGGTGAGTATTTTGCAGCTCTCATTTGTTTTTGAAAATAAAGAAAGACGAGAAAAAAAAAATTTTTTTTTTCTTTTTTCAATTTTCAAAACTTTGTGACAAAAAGTGAGGTCTGCAAAATACTCACTATACCTCTCATCAAATAGCTTGGGGTGTCTACTTTCCAAAATGGGGTCATTTGGGGGGTTTTTTTGCCACCTGGGCATTCCATGGCCTCCGAAACTGTGATAGGCAGTGAAGAGTGAAATCAAAAATTTACGGCCTTAGAAAGCCTGAAGGCGGTGCTTGGTTTTCGGGGTCCCGTACGCGGCTAGGCTCCCAAAAAGTCTCACACATGTGGTATCCCCATACTCAGGAGAAGCAGCAGAATGTATTTTGGGGTGTAATTTCACATATTCCCATGGCATGTTTGAGCAATATATCATTTAGTGACAACTTTGCGCAAAAAAAAATAAAAAAAATAAAAAATTGTCTCTTTCCCGCAACTTGTGTCACAATATAAATTATTCCATGGACTCAACATGACTCTCAGCAAATAGCTTGGGGTGTCTACTTTCCAAAATGGGGTCATTTGGGGGGGGTTTTGAACTGTCCTGGCATTTTATGCACAACATTTAGAAGCTTATGTCACACATCACCCACACTTCTAACCACTTGAAGACAAAGCCCTTTCTGACACTTATTGTTTACATAAAAAAATAATTTTTTTTTGCAAGAAAATTACTTTGAACCCCCAAACATTATATATTTTTTTTAAAGCAAATGCCCTAAATGGTGGGTGTTTCATTTTTTTTTTTCACACAGTATTTGCGCAGCGATTTTTCAAACGCATTTTTTGGGGAAAAAACACACTTTTTTACATTTTAATGCACTAAAACACACTATATTGCCCAAATGTTTGATGAAATAAAAAAGATGATCTTAGGCCGAGTACATGGATACCAAACATGACATGCTTTAAAATTGCGCACAAACGTGCAGTGGCGACAAACTAAATACATTTTTAAAAGCCTTTAAAAGCCTTTACAGGTTACCACTTTAGATTTACAGAGGAGGTCTACTGCTAAACTTACTGCCCTCGATCTGACCTTCGCGGCGATACCTCACATGCATGGTGCAATTGCTGTTTACATTTGACGCCAGACCGACGCTTGCGTTCGCCTTAGCGCGAGAGCAGGGGGGACAGGGGTGCTTTTTTTTTTCTTTATTATTATTATTTTTTTATCTTATTTTTAAACTGTTCCTTTCATTTTTTTTTTTTTAATCATTTTTATTGTTATCTCAGGGAATGTAAATATCCCCTATCATAGCAATAGGTAGTGACAGGTACTCTTTTTTGCAAAAATTGGGGTCTATTAGACCCTAGATTTCTCCTCTGCCCTCAAAGCATCTGACCACACCAAGATCGGTGTGATAAAATGCTTTCCCAATTTCCCAATGGCGCTGTTTACATCCGGCGAAATCTAAGTCATAAAATGCTCGTAGCTTCCGGTTTCTTAGGCCATAGAGATGTTTGGAGCCACTCTGGTCTCTGATCAGCTCTATGGTCAGCTGGCTGAATCACCGGCTGCATTTTCAGGTTCCCTGTTGAGACAGGAGAGCCAGAGAAAAACACGGAAGACGTTGGGGGGGAGGGGCATTCCCTCCCACTGCTTGTAAAAGCAGTCTAGAGGCTAATTAGCCGCTAGGATTGCTTTTACATGAAAGCCGACCGCTGGCTGAAAAGAATGATACCAAGATGATACCTAAACCTGCAGGCATCATTCTGGTATAACCACTCAAAGTCGTGAATGGCGTACCTGAAGACAAAAAAATGGTTAACAATAAAGCACAGTAAACGGTAAGGTATAAAAAATTGCATACCTGAAAAGCAAACATGATAAAACATAACAATAAAACATTGCAGAATAGAATACAGTAAAAAAGAGCAGAACAATAGAGAGAGAATAGAGAGAGAGAGAACAATAAAACGACAACTATTTTTTTTTATTTTATATTTTTGTATGTGTTTTTTTTTTTTTTTTACACTTTTTTTTGTAACTAACTTTTATAACTGTAACCGGTTCCAGGTTCGGGTCTCTCAAAATGCGATGGCATCTTGGGAGACCCTGTGAAAGTGTGCCTAGTCTGTGCAATGCTGTACCCTACGCTAATACTCAACTAGTGAATGGTAGCGTTCAAAACATTCACCAATGCAAAGACCAGGATTGTCAGGACAGGAGGGACAATAATAGCGGGTGTCACGCCTATATCCGCGCTTGCTGCAGACACGACATCTTTTTTGGGGGTGTTCGTTGGGTAGGGGTACTCGGGAGGACATAAAGAAAATGCCTCTCATGCAGCCGACTGCATTTGGTTGGGGATGTGAATGGGGGAAGTACGGGCGCTGCAGAAGCGGTGGGTTCCCAATTAGGATTGGCGAATGCAGCAGGAAGGGGACTATGGGCACGACGGGCCTGTGTTTGTCTTTTTGGTGGCAGCGGGACACTACTTGTGCTTGCCACCTCACCAGCTTGAACTGCACTTATGGGACTCACCACGTCACCAAGTGTTACTGCAGTGCTGGTTTGACTACGACCGGGGTGTACTAGGCCGCTGGTGCTTGCCAGTTCACCAAAACGCTACCAAAAAAACTGTTAGCGATCGCAGGGATCAGGCCTGACTCTGCGAACGCTGCAGTTATGCGTTTAGTGTTTTGTAAGTGTCAGTGATCGATCGATACTGCACTTGGGTGGGCTGGGCTGGGCCGGGCGGAGGGGCAAAACGCAGGTGCTAGCAGGTATCTGGGCTGATCCCGCTAACACTGCGTTTGTGGGAACCCTAAACTGCTGGGGACGCTAGTATAGATCTGATCGGATCAGATATTGATCCGATCAGATACTATACCACTAAGGGAGGTGTACGGTGCGTGCGTGGGTGTTAGCGGTACTGGCGCTAACCTGACACTGCTTGGGGCTGGTGCTTGCCAGTTCACCAAAACGCTACCAAAAAAACTGTTAGCGATCGCAGGGATCAGGCCTGACTCTGCGAACGCTGCAGTTATGCGTTTAGTGTTTTGTAAGTGACAGTGATCGATCGATACTGCACTTGGGTGGGCCGGGCAGAGGGGCAAAACGCAGGTGCTAGCGGGTATCTGGGCTGATCCCGCTAACACTGCGTTTTTGGGAACCCTAAACTGCTGGGGACGCTAGTATAGATTTGATCGGATCAGATATTGATCCGTACAGATACTATACCACTAAGGGAGGCGTATGCTGCGTGCGTGGGTGTTAGCGGTACTGGCGCTAATCTGACGCTGCCTGGGGCGACGCATATCACCGCCGGGCGATCAGGGGGCTAAACTTTTATTCGGTAATAAACGGCGGGTGCCCTGACACTATAAAAAATAAACGAACTAACCAGCGTCACCCGTAACAGTTATACGGTGATCAGTGGTGAAAGGGTTAACTAGGGGGCAATCAAGGGGTTAAAACATTTATTAGATAGTATATGGGGGTCCCTGTCGCTATAAAACGCTGACGGCAAACCTAAATATTTACCTCACTAACTAGCGTCACCAGCGACACTAATACAGCGATCAGAAAAATGATCGCTTAGTGACACTGGTGACAGGGGGTGATCAAGGGGTTAAAACTTTATTAGGGGGGGTTAGGGGGGTATCCTAGACCTAAAGGGGGCCTAACACTCACTGCCCTAACACTGTAACTGTCACAAACTGACACTATGCAGTAATCAGAAAAAAAAAAAAAAAAATACTGCTAATGTCAGTTTGTGACAGGGGGGGGGTGATTGGGGGGGGATCGGGGGGCGATCGGGGGGGGGATCGGGGGTGTAAAGTATGCCTGGCATGTTCTACTGTGTGTGTTTGTGTTGTGTGCACTTACATGTCTTCTCTCCTCGGCGCTGGACGGAAACTGCCAGACCGAGGAGAGATGACATCACATCCTCTGCCTGTGTGAAACTACACACAGGCAGAGGAGGATTCCTATTGGCTGGGAGCGATCGCGAGGGGGGGGCCACGATCGGATGGTCTCCCCCTCGCCTCCCGACGCTCCCAGTCAGATGCCGACCGCCGCTGGCACCGGGGGGGGGTCCGATCGGACCCCCCGCCCGCGGGAGGCAGATCACGTATATATACGTGATTCTGCCTGCCCGTGCCACTCTGCCGACGTATATCTACGTTAGGCGGTCGGCAAGTGGTTAATCAGAGAAGCAGCCAAGAGGCCCATGGTAACTCTGGAGAAGCTGCAGAAATCCACAGCTCAGGTGGGAGAATCTGTCCACAGGACAACTATTAATCGTGCACTCCACAAATCTGGCCTTTATGGAAGAGTGGCAAGAAGAAAGCCATTGTTGAAAGAAAGCTAATAGAAGTCCAGTTTGTGAGAAGAACATGTGGAAGAAGGTGCTCTGGTCAGATGAGACCAAAATTGAACTTTTTGGCCTAAAAGCAAAACACTATGTGTGGCACAAAACGAACACTGCACATCACTCTGAACACACCATCCCCACCGTGAAACATGGTGGTGGCAGCATCATGTTATGGGGATGCTTTTCTTCAGCAGGGACAGGGAAGGTGATCAGATTTGGTGGGAAGATGAAATACAGGGCAATCTTAGAAGAAAACCTGTTAGAATCTGCAAAAGACTTGAGACGCGGAGGTTCACCTTCCAGCAGGACAACGACCTTAAACATCCAGCCAGAGCTACAATTGAATGGTTTAGCTCAAAGCATATCCATGTGTTAGAATAGCCCAGTCAAAGTCCAGACGCTCTCCATTCAATCTGACAGAGCTTGAGCTACTGGGCAAAAATGTCACTCTCTAGATGTGCAAATCTGGTAGAGACATCCCCAAAAAAACTTGCAGCTGTAATTGCAGAGAAAGGTGGTTCTACAAAGTATTGACTCAGGGGGGCTGAATACAAATGCACACCACACTTTTCACATATTTATTTGTAAAAAAATTGAAAACCATTGATCATTTTTCTTCCACTTTGTGTTGGTCTATCACATAAAATCCCAATAAAAATATATTTACATTTTTGGTTGTAACATGACAAAATGTGGAAAATTTCAAGGGGTATGAATACTTTTTCAAGGCACTGTATGTGAGTTAGGGACCTTAGAGTGTAAGCTCCCTGAAAGTAGGGACTGATGTGAATGTGCTATATGTGAAGCGCTGCATAAATTGGCTGCGCTATACAAGTACCTGTAACAAACAAATACCGTATTTATCGGCGTATAACATGCACTTTTTTCCCCTTAAAATCAGGGGAAAATCGTGGGTGCGTGTTATACGCCGATCCCTGCTAATTGTGAGCTATCGGCGGCGACATGCACATAGCGAGTAGTTTTAAATATGGAGCCGCGGAGTTCGGAGGAACTCGGCGGAGCTGAACGAGCGCCGCCAAAATCACAGAGCCGAGATACACATAGTCGAGTGTATTCGGCTGTTTCCGGCGCCGCTCACAGTCACGCCCAGTCCCGCCATTGGACCTGTGTTATGTCCATCATAGGGCGGGACTGGGCGGGACTGTGAGTGGCGCTGGAAAGAGCCGAATACACTTGACTATGTGTATCTCGGCGGCGTTCGTTCAGTTCCGCCGGCGCCGAGTCCCTCCGAACTCTGCGGCGCCATATTTAAAACTACATGCAGCTATGTGTATGGCGGCGGCGGCATGGACACTGGGGGCAAGGCTGCACTGACCACTGGGGCAAAGCTGCACTGACAAGGCTGCACTGGGGCAAGGCTGCACTGACAAGGCTGCACTGGGGCAAGGCTGCACTGACAAGGCTGCACTGGGGCAAGGCTGCACTGACAAGACTGCACTGGGGCAAGGCTGCACTGACAAGACTGCACTGGGGCAAAGCTGCACTGACAAGACTGCACTGACAAGGCTGCACTGGGGCAAGGCTGCACTGGGGCAAAGCTGCACTGACAAGACTGCACTGGGGCAAAGCTGCACTGACAAGGCTGCACTGACAAGGCTGCACTGGGGCAAAGCTGCACTGACAAGGCTGCAATGGACACTGGGTCAAGGCTGCACTGACACTGAAAAGGCTGCAATGACACTGACAAGGCTGCAGATGAACACTGATGAGGCTGCATTGATGGGCATTTTAATGTAAGTTTCTTTTCCTTAAACTTCCCTCCTAAAAGTTTTTTTTCTTAAAATTCTCTCCTAAACTTGGGGTGCGTGTTATGCGCCGATAAATACGGTAAATAAATAAAAAGGGTCACGCGACAAAATCATTTTTTTGTTGCAGGATAGTTGTACGCTGTCCGCCCATATGCATCCACCTCTCCTCTTCCTCCTGCAGTGCTGCTCCTCCTCACTACAGTATTTACACCACTGTGGTAAATATGTTCATTTGAAAACAATTTTTAACATATAACATTGGCTCAAGTGCTTGATTATTCTGCCCACACTATTGGACATTAATAGCACACATATCACTTACTTACCCCCCTTCCTGACCAGGCCATGTTTTGCGATATGGCACTGTGTTACTTTAACTGACAACTGCACAGCTGTTTGTCACTGTACACACATAAAGCTGTCTTTTGGTGTGTTTTACTTTCTGCTCTAAAACGCTTCCAATAAAAAAAATGTAAAAAATTAAAATCTCTTCATCATTTTAGACCAATATGTATTCTGCTACATATTTTTTGTAAAAAATAAATAAATCCCAATAAGCGTGTATTGATTGTTATAGCGTCTACAAACTATGGGATATAATTATGGAGTTTCTATTTTTTTTTTTTACTAGTAACGACAGCAATCAGCGACTTAAAGCGGGACTGCGATACTGTGGCGGACAAATCGGACACCTGACACTTTTTTGGGGGCCAGTGACATTATTACAGTGATCAGTGCTAAAAATATGCACTGACATTGTACTAATGACACTGGCTGAGAAGGTGTTAACATCAGAGGCGATCAAAGGGTTAAATGTGTGCCTAGCTGGTGATTCAGTGTAGTGGGGAATATGCTTTTACTAGTGGAAGGCATGGATTGGTGTCCCTGCTTTACAGGAACACAGGATCCATGCCTTCTGTACTAACAGAATGGTAATCTGCCTTGTTTACATAGACAGACTGCAGTTCAGCCTGTGTACAGAAGGATCAGCGGGTGCCGGCGGACATGGGGTCTGCGGGACCCGCTGTGTAAAATCACAGGGGGAGCGAGCCGTCAGATACTCAGAAGTGCAGGATTACGTATATATACACATGATCCTACGCAGCACTGCCGCCCTATAGCAATAAATGTGCTATGGTTTCATGTGATTTGGTGCAGCACCACTCTAATCCACCCTATATGTTTAATTAAAACAACTGATTAACAACTAAATATTAGAATAAAAATGCAATGTCTTTTTCCTCATCATACAGGTAAAGATAAAAGACGATTAATACATTCAACAATGAAGGAAACACAAATAATTGCAATACCAATGAAATATCGGAATGCTGTACCAGAAAACCTTTTTACACTTTTACAGGGGTTTAGGCCATGTCCTATAAAACATGGGAAGACTTGAAACCAACCACTGCAGCCAGTCAATATTAGCAGCACAAGTGTATGGAGGTCATTAGACTACTTCCAATCAATAAGTGTGAGGATTTCGGCACCTTATAGTCATTTCTAATAGAAGATCAATACAAAAAGAAGCAAACTGAAAACGTGACAATGTAGTGCTTCATTAGAGAGAAAGGTATGGGCCCTTTGAGTTATGTTTTACCTATTCTTTGCAGAGATAATACTAATGACCCCAGTGTATGTTCACAAA
This sequence comes from Aquarana catesbeiana, assembly GCF_042186555.1. NCBI lineage: Eukaryota > Metazoa > Chordata > Amphibia > Anura > Ranidae > Aquarana > Aquarana catesbeiana. The sequence goes on along the minus strand of NC_133327.1, from coordinate 251,986,378 downwards.
CTTACTAACAGAAATTCAGACACAGCACTGTGCCCATCAATAATTAAGAAATAGATCACAGTTTTACTAAAGGGCCAGGCTTTTAACCACTTAGAAACCTGTTTTATACTATATACATAGATATCAATAGATCTATATCTATATATAGATCTATCGATATCTATATATAGGTAGATCTATATCTATATAAATCTACACACACACACACACTGGTATCATACATACTTACAGTATATACAGATAAAAATGAACATACACATCTGCAGGTGAAAAGAGATAAAAATAGGATTTCCACTTTGCTCTATCTTCTATTATAGGCTTTCCATACCCTGGAATTGTCATGATTGTTTTATGGTGAAAGCCTTTGCATTGTATTACATTGTGTTACTATATTGTTTTGGGTGCTGGTCACAAGAAAAGGGCTGCTTTCAGACTGATGCAGTGCGGTTTGACCCCACTGCAGGTGCAGCACAGCTTACCCACGTATTTGGTGAGGGTTAGCCCGGGCTTTACCATAAAGTTATATTGTCCTAAGTCCTGAGGTTTTTGGTGCACTTTCTGAAAGCGCACCAAAGATGCAGCATGCTGGAGACACAGTATAATTCTATGGGAAAGAGCAGCTAACCCACTCCAAACATGCGGGTAAGCTGTGCTGCACCTGCAGCGGGGTCAAACCGCAGCGCATCAGTCTGAAAGCAGCCAAAAGGTAAGTAGGGCTGCAACTAACGATTATTTTCATAATCGATTAGTTAGCCGATTGATCGGAAAATAACCATAAAAAAAGTGTAGTGTATAATTTAGTTAACCACTTCAGCCCCGAGCCTCTTTCTGAGATTTGGTTTTTACAAGTTAAAAAATGTTTAGTTTTTTTTGTTAGAAAATTACATATATATTTTTTTTAACACCCTAGAGAAAAAAAAGGCGGTTGTTGCAATACTTTGTCACACCGTATTTGTGCAGCGGTCTTACAAGCGCACTTTTTTGGGAAAAAAATACACTTTTTTGAATTAAAAAATAAAACAGTAAAGTTAGCCCAATTTTTTTTTGTTTGTGAAAGATAATGTTACGCTGAGTAAATTAATACCCAACATGTCACCTTTTAAAACTGCGCCCTCTCGTGGAATTGCGACAAACTTTTACCCTTAAAAATCTCCATAGGCAAGGTTTAAAAAATTCTACAGGTTGCATGTTTTGAGTTACAGAAGGAGGTCTAGGGCAAGAATTATTGCTCTCGCTCCAAATATCGCGGCGATTCCTCACAGGTGTGGTTTGAACACCGTTTTCATATGCGAGCGCTGCTCACATATGGGTTCGCTTATGCACGCGAGCTCGGCGGGATGGGGCGCTTTGAAATGTTATTTTTTCTTATTTATTTTACCATTTATTTTTTATTTTTACACTGTTCTTTAAAAAAAAAAATGTGTCACTTTTATTCCTATTACAAGGAATGTAAATATCCCTTGTAATGGAAAAAAAAGGCATGACAGGACCTCTTAAATATCAGATCTGGGGTCAAAAAGACACTACACTAAAATGCAATAAAAAAAACAAACAGAAAAAAATGTATTGTTTGAAAACGATCAAAAAAAAAAAAAAAAGTCTCTTTAAGGCTTCATGTACACGTTTTTACAACCTCTCCTGAACAATTTAACTTGACAGGTAGTAACCCACATTTAAAACGTTGGTTTTGCCGCGTTTTTTTTCAAAATAGCCAAAACTGAAAAACGCCTGTAAATGAAACGCGGTAACTTAGAAGCTTTTGGCGCTTGAAATGCCTCTAAACTCAGCTTCTGAACCCATTTTTTGCGTTTCAAAAAAAAACAAAAAAAAAACTCAACTGCCTAGAAAGGACATTAAACGACTCTGTGTACATGTACTGATAAGATAACATAGAGGAGAGTTCAGGGGCAGCTGAGAAAAAACACCCAACTGCTCTAAAACGTCAGTTTACCAGCAACAGTGTACATGAAGCCTTTGGAAATTGGAAAACGATTCAAACTTGAAAATGATTCGAAAACTATTTGAAGCTATTAGAATTCTGAAAATTCGAATTGATTCGAACAAAATTAATTCCAAAAACGAATTAAATCGGTTAAACAAATTTAACTAAACAAATTTATTTAAAAACAAATCCAAACAACAATTTTTTTCGTTCTGCACATGTCTACTCACAGGCTCACTGCTCCTGCTTCCAGATTTGGGTGATATGAGACATGTATGGTGGACCTGTCCCAAGGTCAGGAGGTATGGATAAGGGTATACACATTGGTCAACACGGTTCTTCATGTCAAGTTATGGAAAGACCCATGGGAAGAACTATTAGAGAAACCTATCACAGATGTGACCTGGCGGGAATGCACCTTAATGCTGCTTAATGACCAGGCCATTTTTTGCGATACAGCACTGTGTTGCTTTAACTGACAATTGCGCGATCGCTCATTGCTGTCCCCAAACAAAATTGACGTCCTTTTTTTCCCCATAAATAGAGCTTTCTTTTGGTGGTACTTGATCACCTCTGTGGTTATTATTTTTTGCGCTATAAACAAAAAAAGAGCGTCAATTTTGGTAAAAAAAAAAAAATCACAATAAGCGTATATTGATTGGTTTGCGCAAAAGTTATAGCGTCTACAAACTATGGGAAAGATTTATGGCATTTTTATTATTATTTTTTATTAGTAATGGTGGTGATCTGCGATTTTTTGCAGTACTGCGACATTGCAGCAGACAGATCGGACACTTTTGACACATTTTTGGGACCAATGACATTTATACAGTGATCAGTGCTATAAAAAAGCACTGATTACCGTGAAAATGTCACTGGAAGGGAAGGGGTTAAATGTATGTTCTAACTGTGAGGGGATAGGACTGACTAGAGAATTAGACATATCGCTTAGTACTTAGTAGGAACAGCGATACTGTATGTCTCTTCTCTCCTGACAGAACAGGGATTGATTTGTGTTTTTACACACACAAAATCCCTGTTCCCGCTTTCGTGCACGCGATCGCGCCTGCCGACCACACGCATCGGGTTCCCCGCCGTGCAGTGGGCACGTCCGCGCCTGCTAATGCTCTTAAAGGTACACCCATACACCGATTTGTGGGAACTAACCACTATGCCGCCGTATATCAGCGTGAGCCCGTTGGCAAGTGAGTTAATTACTCACATTTTTATAGACTAAGTAAACTATAGCTCGGTCATGGAAGACACCACTTCTCAGCTTTGTAAAGGTTAAAAACAGGATTTACGGTATGCTCATTAATGAAAAACTGACGGCAATCCTTCAGGACAAAGTATGACAAACTCCCTAGATCAGGGGTCTCAAACTGGCGGCCCACCAGCTGTTGTGAAACTACAAGTCCCATGAGGCATTGCAAGGCTGACAGTTACAAGCATGACTCCCACAGGCAGAGGCATGATGGGACTTGTAGTTTTACAACAGCTGGAGGGCCACCAGTTTGAGACCCCTGCCCCTAGATAGACCATTCCCCGCCTTCTCAAATGACCTCCACATGGTGTAGTTTGAAAACCCCTGGGGTACCCATCTCCCCACCCTCTATTTCCCTTCCCTTTCGCTTTTCTTCCTGCTGCTTGCTTTTACATGCAGCCTCCCCTCTTTGTTGAGCTTTTGTAGGCTCCAGGTAAACAGCGTAGGTCGAGGCCCCCCCCCCCTTTTTTTTTTGCACCAGGCTTCCACTCCATATCCTCATGCTAGGACATCTGTGGTTTAGATTGCATGATAATGAATTGATTGCCTGGATGTTGTCCTTTTGGCATCTCTCACGACTAAACGATCCGTAGGTCTCGGATACTTCGTTTACCTTTACTAACGGATGATCTGTATATCTTGCCTTTTCCACACTTTATTATGGGTGGAGAGTGTTGCCGCTCTCATTTTATATTTGGGGAGCAATGTTCATACAAAGAATATTGATATTGTATGTTTACACATTGTTTTGGTATCACTTTTACCTCTCTTGTTAGATTGAAAACTTTCAACAATTCAGTAAACAAAGTCTTATGTTATATCTGCTTGACAAGTGCAAAAAATATCTGCTGAATATGCAAAAAAATCTTGTGAACTTATCATTTCCTATAAAAGAGCCGACAAATCTGGCTTTGTCTGTTTCAAGAAAATCCCAAGTAGCAAGCAGTTTGCTATGGGGCAGATGGAGAAGAGGAGGAGCAAACAGCACCAGCAGGGGACACCAGAAGAGGAGGTTCGGGGCCTCTCTGGTCAAATCAATTGCACAGAGCACGTAAGTATAACATTATTTAAAATAAAAATAATAAAAAAAATATATCCCCTGTCACCTTCCCTTTCCTTTCTCCCCATGCTCCCATTCCCCTTTTAGTGTTCAAATTTTGGTTTTCTCTTTTATGTTAATAATTGTTAATCAGAGCTACTGAGCTCTAAAATTATATACTTGCTTCTATTCATGTACTGTGAATATTTCAATAAACATTTTTTTAAAAAATAAATTAAGCTTTACAATAACTGTAAGGAAAGGAAGCCTAATACAGCAATCCATAAAAACTGGTAGGCTGCAATACATATTTTTTTGTTTCTAAATTCAGATACATTTTAACTTTTATGTGTTTACCAAGAAATGATATATCACTTTTGAGAAGATATTAGAAACTGTTCTCCTTTGTTTTCATAGGAGACAGGACCATTTGTCTGCCTTACATTAGTCATTAAAAAAAAATAAAAGTGGGAGAAAACTCCCATGCATGAATTCTACCTATAGGTAAGCCAATAAGGCTTAGGCTACTTTCACACTGGGGTGGGGGCATCAGCAGTAAGGGCTTTTAACCCCCGCTAGCGGCCGAATAAAGTGTTAAAAGCACCCGCAAAGCGGTGCCTATTGATTTCAATGGGCAGGGGCAGTGGAGGAGCGGCATATACACTGCTCCCGCACCGCCCCAAAGATGCTGCTTGCAGGACTTTTTCTAACATCCTGCAAGCGCACCGCCCCCGTGTGAAGGCACACAGGCTCTCACACTAGGGGCTGCAGGGGAGGCATTTTTGTTCAGCCCAAAAGCGCCTGAAAAATGCCCCAATGTGAAAGGGGTCTTACCTATAGGCATTGTAAATATCTCCTAAAAGTGCACTTAGGAGATATTTACTGTACATTCAGCTGGTGACAACACATCCGTGCCGTTCCTTCAGAGTCCTGTGGCGTGAGCGGTGGCTCCTACACGCATGCGCCAGAGTAACATTATCGCCACAGCCGAGGTCCGTGAACTCAGAAGGAAGACCTGGTGAAGCTGGAAGCACCTTCAGTGATGACAGCGTGCCGCTGGAAGGCTTCGTTTTCAGGTAAGTTTCACATAATGTGCTAGCATGCAATGCATACTAGCACATTATGACATTGCCTTTCAGGTTTAAAAAAAATAAAATAACAAAACACCCAGTGATTTACTACCCCCTTAAAAGCCAACAGCTACAAATACTGCAGACGACTTTTAGGCTACTTTCACACTGGGGAGGCTTTCAGGCGCTTTAGCGCTAGAAATAGCCCCTGAAAAGCACCTGAAAAGCGCCTTTCATTGCGGTGTCTTTTCACACCGGGGAGGTGCGCTTGCTGGACGTCACGAAAAGTCCTGCAAGCAGCATTTTTGAGGCAGTTTGGAAGCGCTGTAAATAGCGCTCCCAAAACACTCCGCCCATTGCAATGGTGAAAGTGATTTGAAAGCGCCGCTAAAACTGCGCTAAAGTGCCACAAAGAGGAGCAGCACTTTAGCACTAAAGGCTGGGTGATCCAGTGTGAAAGTAGCCTTCGGAAACACTCCCCAGGTCAGGTGTCCTGCACTGTCAGGCCTGTTCTTCAACGGTCTTTAGATTCCTGATGCAGCCAACTTGGCTTTGTAAGCCGGCTGTGACTTTGAACTTTTCATGCGCACGATTGAGCGGCACTGTCTGATTGGTCTCACAGCCTCCTGGGACGTGTGACGTGTCCCAGGGGGTTGTTGGGCCGGGCTAAAAACTTTAGCAATCCTTGCCAAGGGGAGAATTGCAGAAGTGGGAAGTTGTCAGAAAAAATTACCCGGTCCCCCCCCCCCCCCCAAAAAAAAAAAAAGATGATTAGTGGTACTTTCACTTTTAAGTGAATGTCCACTTTAAAAGTAATCTATGTGAAATGAATCTCTAAACAATTTCCTCATGAAAAAAGAGCAATTATTATTGCTAGCCAACAGAATCAATGTAGCCGATTGCCTGGCAAACAAAAGCTCAAGTTAGTGAACATTAATGAGCATATGGCTCATTAATGAAGGAAAACCGAAAGCAAGAAAAGCATAGTATTGTTCATAGTGATGAGTGAATTTTCTTTTTCCAAATATTTTGAGGAAAAATTGGGAGATATCAATGAAATGTTGCCATATTGGAGAAATTTAATGTAGTCAATAAGGAAGGCAAAAAAAAGAAAAAAAAAAAAAGAAAAATGAAAACAAAAAAACCCCAAAAAGGTATTTTTGGGGGTTTTAAGGCCGAACATTTCCCATGTGGGTAAACACGGCCCTCACACAGGCATAAACTGGTCTAAGGGTATAATGGGTTTTTAAGGTGAACTCCAGCAATGAGATAGAATCCACCCTTGCAGTGCCGCCCCCACTTCACTGCAAGGGTTAAATGTTTGTTAAGTCTGGTACAGGTATAAGGCGTAATATGGTCGAGTTTGGGCAGGGGTGGCCCAATAGAAGGGCAGAGTTATTTTATTCCTGGAGTTCAACTTTAAAGGGCTCCTCAAGGTTACAGTAGCTTACTTCAACTATCCTGGACCTGTTTTTGTGACAAAAAAACCCAAAACTATATTTTAGCCACGTTTTCTATTTCAATGGGGACCTGCATTTTTGGTGTGGTTTTAAAAACTGCACCAAAGATGCAGCATGCAGGACTTTTCAAAACGCACCACACCCACAGCGCCTATAGGATTTAAAGGGATTATGTTTTTGCTGTATTTTTAGCACGGTAAAAACACAGGCAAAACGCATCAGCGTGAAAGCAGCCTTGGTCATAATTTAGGGGTATGATGAACATAAGTATATACTACTGTATTTGTGAAATTACATTATGCTATCTTGTGGTTTTTATTTCCAATTGATTTATATCATTTATCTTTTCACTCACGGACAAAGTTAAATGCTAAAAAGTTTTAAATTGGGTGATTGATTAAAAGCCTATAAAGTGGTGCCCTGAGAAGGATAATGGTTGTCTAATATTCAAGGTCAACCTTATAAATACAGTGCCTTGAAAAAGTATTCATACCCCTTGAAATTTTCCACATTTTGTCATGTTAAGACCAAAAACGTAAATGTATTTAATGTGATAGACCCACACAAAGTGGCATATAATTGTGAAGTGGAAGGAAAATGATAAATGGTTTTCAATTTTTTTTTTACAAACAAGTATGTGTGTATTTATATTCAGCCCCCCTTAGTCAATACTTTGTAGAAAAACCTTTTACTGCAATTACAGCTGCAAGTCTATTTGGGGATGTCTCGATCAGCTTTGCACATCTAGAGACTGACATTTTTGCCCATTCTTCTCTGTAAAATAGCTTAAAGCGGAGTTCCACCCAAAAATGGAACTTCCGCTTTAAGTGTTGGTGACCACGTGACATGCCACATTTGGCATGTCATTTTTTTTGGGGGGGAGGAGCAGGTACTCTGTTTTTACAGGCACCCAGCTCCCACTTCCTCCCCTGGCGCTGGAAGGAAGATGACCTCTACCCCCTCCCTCCCTGCAATCTTCTGGGACACGTCACAGGTCCCAGAAGATTGCCCGGCCAATCACAGCGCAGCTCGCACATGCGCAGTGCATGCCCGGCTGCGAAGCCACAGCCGGGCGTCCACAGTTAGAATGCCGGCGTCACGGAGAGGAGGGGGGAGAGGAGCGGGGAGAGGAGCGGGGCTTCGTGCGCCTGCATCACTGGACCGTGGGACAGGTGAGTGTCTAATTATTAAAAGTCCGCAGCTACACTCTTTGTAGCTGCTGACTTTTAAATGGGTGGAACTCCGCTTTAAGCTCTATCAGACTGGATGGAGAGTGTCTGTGAACAGCAATTTTCAAATCTTGCCACAGATTCCCAATTGGATTTAGGTCTGGACTTTGACTGGGCCATTCTAACACATGAATATGCTTTCATCTAAACTATTCCATTGTAGCTCTGTCTATGTTTAGGGCCGATGTCCTGCTCCGTCACCGTCTCAAGCCTTTGCAGACTCTAACAGGTTTTCTTCTAAGATTGTCCTGTATTTGGCTCCATCCATCTTCCCATCAACTCTGACCAACTTCCCTGTCCCTGCTGGAGAAAAGCCTCCCCACCATGTTTCACAGTGGGGATGGTGTGTTCAGGGTGATGTGCTGTATTAGTTTTCTTCCACACATAGCATTATACTTTTATGCCAAAAAGTTCAATTATTGTCTTATCTGACCAGAGCACCTTCTTCTTACATTTCTGTTGTGTCCCACATATGGCTTCTCGCAAACTGCAAACGGGACTTCTTATGGCTTTCTTTCAACAATGGCTTTCTTCTTACCACTCTTCCATAAAGGCCAGATTTGTGGAGTGCATGACTAATGCCTGATTTTCCATCGGAAAAAACTTGGATGGTTTTTCCGACGGAAATCCGCTCAAGCTTGCCTTGCATACACACGCTCACACAAAAGTTCTCTGAACTTTCAACTGTCAAGAACGCGGTGACGTACAACACTACGACGAGCCGAGAAAATTAAGTTCAATGCTTCCGAGCATGCGTGGAATTGTGTCTGAGCATGCGTAGGAATTTTGCACGTCGGAATTTGTACAGACGAACGGATTTTTGGATAGGAACTTTTTCCGACAAAAGTCCGATGGGGCATACACACGGTCGCATTTTCCGACCAAAAGCTCTCATTTCCGATCGTGTGTACGCAGCATTATAGTTGTCCTGTGGACAGATTCTCCCACCTGAGCTTTGGATCTCTGCAGCTCCTCCAGAGTTATCATGGTGGGCCTCTTGGCTGCTTCTCTGATTAATGCTCTCCTTGCCCGGTCTGTCAGTTTAGGTGGACCGCCATGTCTTGGTAGCTTTGCAGTTGTGCCATACTCTTTACATTTTCGGATGATGGATTGAGCAGTGCTCTTCGAGATGTTCAAAGCCTGGGATATTTGTTTATAACCTAACCCTGCTTTAAACTTCTTCACAACTTCATCCCTGACCTGTCTGGTGTGTTCCTTGGCCTTCATGATGCTGTTCGTTCACTAAGGTTCAATAACAAACCTCTAAGGGCTTCACAGAACAGCTGTATTTATACACAGATTAAATTACACACAGGTGGACTCTAGTTACGAATTAGGTGACTTCTGAAGGCAATTGGTCCCATGTGATTTTAGTTTGGGGTATCAAAGTAAAGGGGGTTCAATATAAATGCAAACCACACTTTTCAGATATTTATTTGTAAAAAAAAAAAATGTAAAAACCATTTACGTTATTGGTTGCAACATGACAAAATGTGGAACATTTCTAGGGGTATGAATACTTTTTCAAGGCACTGTATATAAGCACACATAGTACCAACAAGACATGTAAGAAAACATGACCCAAAATCAGACACATAGTGGACTGAACCAGTAAAAATGTGTTTTTGCATGTATTTATACTCTATATTATGTATGCCAAAATAGAAAATAACTATACTGGAAGTTATGCATTGCAATAAGAACTGGATGTATTAATTTGGTGAACAGAGACAAAGCTGAGCTGCTGAGCCTCACCCAGAGGAGAGTGTTTATATATGAGAAATAAATACAACATAAGCCTCGGTAATACCATGGCATTATGTATACTGAGCAGCAGGCACAGCAAGGGCTATAGAATTTCCTGGAAGAGTTCATCTTTTCCATGTAGTTATAATTCAAGTTGCTTTCCCCTGGGTAAAATGAGATGAAGCTATTTATTACCAGAACACAATGCAGGTCTTTTTATTAAAAAATATATATATATTATATATATAAAAAAATATTTTGAAATTAGGAAAATACATCTCAGCAAGTATTGTGCTGTGCACCGCTTTATTTTTGATCTTCCAAGGTCTTGATTTTCAAAATTAAAGTTAGGTTTACTGCTGACTTAGAAGGGGGGGGATACAGCACATTTCTAAATACTTTATCTATCTATGGTATTAAAGTAGTACTAAATCCAAAAACAAAAATGAATTAAAAATTGCAGCTTACCAATGCTTAGATGTGGTGGCTGGTTTTTCAGGCAGGCCTGATCAGAAGATTCATACAAGTGTATGGGTAGGCAGATGTAAACATATGTGCATCCATTTACATCTACAACTGAGCCTGTCCAGGTCCAGAAAAATAAAATGAACAAAGACTGCGTCCTTTTCCGTTTTTCTAAATCTAAGCCCTCATGCACACAGGCTGTTAAAAAAACGTTATGAAAACGCCAGTATCTTTGCAGTGAATTTTTTAAACTTTTTTCAGCTTTTTTCAGCGTTTTTGCAATAGCGTTTTTTAGCGTTTTTGAGCGTTTTTCCGCGTTAGCGTTTTGAGCGTTTTTGAGCGTTTTTAAGCGTTTTTGAGCGTTTTTGAGCATTTTTGAGCGTTTTTCAGTGTTAGAACGTTTTTACAGCTGAAAAACGTCTTTCAGAACGCACTGGTCCTGGGTTTTTTTTACAGCTTAAAAACGCTTATGCCACTTGCAGCTCAAAAACGCCTAGGTGGGCATGAAGTCATAGACTAACATAGACAGGCCTTTTTAAGCTGCAAAAAAAGCTCAAAAAAGCAGCTGTAAAAACGTCCATGTGCATGAGGACTAAAAGTGACAGAAGGGAGGTAGCCTGATTTAAATGAACACAAGTCTGTTTACATCTGGCCCATGGAGAAATTATAAGTTTGCCAACGTTCGCTGTCAAAATGCAAATAAAAAAAAAAATGAACGGGCACTGATGTCGCAAAAACGACATCAGTTCGGCTCCAAATCAGCAAGGGATCTCCTGCTGAATGGAGAAGACAGGGCCATATGAAAGGACCTTTATAAGACACCGCAGGTATACATGTCAGTTGCTCCCATTTAATACCAATGCTTGGTTAGCCTGAAGGCCTTATCCATAAGAACTGACCATCATTACTTTACTCGAATAATGACACAGCCTGCCGTGATTCAATTAAAATCAGAAATGCAAGACTGAAAGACTTCAGTGCAACTGCAAGAGGATAAAACCTGTTTGAAGACAGTAAGGTCTGACAAACCAAACAATATGTGGAGGGAATGGGGAAGTCATACTGAACCTAAAATTGGCAAGTCCAACACAAAAAAGGCCAGATTTAAAGCAAAATTGACTGAAAACAGTTTAATATAGAAGCAAAGTAGAGATGTTGTAAGCTTTGCCTCCACCACATCCTCTCGCTTCAATAGTCTTTCTAAAGCCAGCCATGGAAGGTTTGAATCTCAGCAGGGATCGACGCTAGCAATAATCATGGTGTTCTACCAGCAGCGTCAGCTCCTTGTGCGTGCCTCCCACCAGGAGAAAATCATAAATCCACGGGAGGGATTCTCCCATCAACACAGTCAGTGTTTGCAGGTAAAGAAAAACGTACCATCTATGGTCAGTTTAAATAAACACGTCTATTTGGAAGATCAAGGATATCACAATTCGAACTAAAAAAAATATATATCGGGGACACGGTGTATATTGCTTACTCCAGACGTAATTTGACCATTAATATTTTTGTATGCAACACGGAACAGGCACCACTGTACTGAAGTCCAAACAAAAATTGTAATTATTTGATTTATTATGTTTTTGAAGCATCTTAAACCTATTTGAGCTTGTATTCAGAAAAAAATATATAAATTAGTTTAACGTATGCATAGGCTGCCTGCTAGCTATTTGTGTTCTTCCTTTATTAAATGAGTGCAGCATAAAAATCATTACTTATGCCTCCTAACATTGAATCAAACAGGTTGTACTCAGCCCATGCAGTTACATGGGTTGTCCTCAGAATAATAATAGAGGGGAAATCTTCCAAATGGGGACACTTGTTCCGATGACCCTGGTGACAACCAGAGATTCCCTCTATTTGGAGGGATTTGCTCTCACTTCCTGTTTTGGTTATGGCATAGGAAAACATTCCCAATGGAATGCAGATTGCAAAAAAAAAAAAACTTGACGGGGTTATAACCCTCCCTTGCTTTATTCAAAATAATGGAAAACAGTTTTGACTTTAGTTCTACCTAAATAGAATGCTACAACTGACAAAACAATGTTAATTAAGTGCACTTAGGAAAAGAATGCAGCACATTGCTAACAACTCTGAAGCAACCGTGAGACAGTCTCAAATAAATGGCACATATAACTGTACTAATAACCGCAGGAGACAGCACAGAAATCTGTGCCGCAAGTGGGTTGGAAAATCCAGTCTTATTTGTTATACGGCTCTTTTGGTACAACAGAGAGAAATTGAAAGGTCAGCCTTGTGCTGTCCTGCAGGCAGTAGCGGGATATTACCCACCATGTACTATACAGTGGATATACATGTTGAATGATCAAGAGGAAGGATAAGACCTCCACATGTAGCTGTGCTCCATACAAAGCCATAATGAGGCTTTTCTCTAAGCATTAAGGCTGCAGGATATATTCTAGCATCCCAATCAGTTCCAGCTATTGCAACTGAGAATACAAATTGGAAAGTTTATTTCAATGTTCTAAGAATAAATGTAATTAGGATTCAGATTCTCCTAGAATAAATTAGCATAATTGGTGGAAATATGTTCTCACAGCTATTTGACACCTACAAAAGAAGAACAGGAAGCACACTGGGGTATTATAGAGTGACTAAATTAAACTTTGGGATGCATCTTGATTAAAAAATAAAATTAACGTCTTTACCATTACAATTTTTTTTCACTATTATATATGTCATGAAACGTCAAAAAAACCAAACCACAGTATTTGCAAAGTAAAAATTGTCAATTAATGATTTTATTAGAGAAAATCATTACTACATATTTGCATGTTGTCATTTTCTGCTTCCTTTTTATTTTCTTCTTCATCTATTGAGGAAGGTATTTAGCTTTTATTATTGCTATACAAACTTTCTTTAATTTTAAAACAGAAGTTTAATCTGCTTATTATTTTGTCTTCCTAGTTCCTCCTCCCCACCCCATCAACATCTTAATGTAATTAGGTAAAAAAAAAAAAAAAATTCTCATTCAAAAGTTTTTTTATTTTAGAAACACTGAATATCAACAAATACAGAATATCTGACAAAGTTATTAGAGTATAATATTGAAGTACAGATGATGCAAGAAAAGAATGTTACTCTATGTTTACAACCTATGGGAAGGAATTCGATCTATAATAGATTTCAGTTCTCATTATGTTAACAAAAAAAAAAAAAAGAATGATAAATACTCCATGTAATGATAATATATGAGATAATCACAGTTGTAAAAGTTGTTTACAACTGAAGAGTTAGAAAACTCTAAAAACTGGAGTAGACATGAATATATCAATTTAGAGATTTGAATCTAACAAAATCATGACCATAACTTCAAATGTGTGTCTATAACAAATACTGCATTGTAAGAAAAGACTGAGTTTGAGAAAGACAGTAGTCCATGAGGGGACAAGGAAAAAGAAAATGATAAAAGGAAATAAGGGCAAATGGGAGGGGGAGACGACAGAACTCCGAAGGTAGATTTTGTATATATATTCTGTTATAATCCATGAAAGAGTATCAATCACCATGACGAGAGTACTCGATTATCAAAATTGTCTGGCATGTAATATTCAATCCATGGTTTCCATATGCTGTCAAATGATTTTTATCTAAAGCATCCATTTTAGCATGTATAAAAGATTGATTCATTCTAAGTTTGGTTTCTGCAATATTCACAACAGGTGTTTTCCATGCATTAGCTATTGTCTGTTTTGCGGCTATCTGGGATGTGAGGAATAGCTTAAATTGTTTCTGAGTGAGAGCGACTGGTTTTAAATTGAGAAGAGCTGACATAGGATCTGGTAAAGCAGAACAATCAAATAATTTTGAGGCTATCAGAAAGACCCTTTTAAAAAAATTTGTGCACAATTGGACACTGCCAAAAAATTACATTTTCATTATATAACTTATTCCATCTTCTGGCAGAACAGCAAAAAAGATGGTCCAACAGGGACATGCCCCCTCCTTCCTCCCCCTCCACTAAGAAAAGTGCTTTTCATTGATTAAACTGCCTTTAACATGGTCTTTGAATGGGGGAGACTCTGATCAGTCACAAACCATGTTGCTGGCGGTGTAATCAATGAAAGGAGCATGAAGAACCTTGCAGCGCCGGAAGTTCAGAGTCAGGAAGAACACAGGCAAGCCAGCAGTGAAGATTTCTCCAGGATCCAGCTGCCTGTACAATGTGAGACATCCTACTGTACAGGTATATGCGATTAATTCTTTTTGTTTTGTTTTTTGCTAAACTTTAGCGTTAAGCATCTCCTGTAGTCAGGGGGAGCTAGTAAATAAATAGATTGAAAAATTTGCCTCCCAGCTAAGCTTTCTCTTTTTCCTGCTCCCTCCTAGATGTTAAAATACACTTCTTCCCTTCTCTTGACGGCCATCAAAAAAGATCTAGTGACATGGCAAAACAGCCTGTTTTCTTGGTTTGGATGTTGCAGTATCATTAAGATGAATGCCACGTTTACTTTATCCACTTCAGGCCCTTCCGGTCCAAGTTCTGAGCTCCTTTCTTCGAGTTGTAAATCAAGTTTTTGTCCAATTCTTTTGGGCCCAGAAACCCCCTTGTCTCAGTCAAACACTACTGTGTCTACCTAAGTTGTTGGGAGGAATGGCTCTACCAGACGTCACTCTCTACCATGCAGCATGCCATATGACGAGTGTGCTGGACTGGCATCACCATCGCCATCGTCCCCTTAAACAGTGGGTACAAATAGAGCAGACTCTGGTGGAGTTACCATTAGATTCCCTACTGTGGTGTCAATTGGGCCTACCTAATTTCTCGATCACCCTACAGTGGGTGAGACTTGGTGGATCTGTTCTAAGGTTTTCAGGTCCTCACATATTGCTTCGGAACCTTCACTGCTCACCCCTATTATTGGAAACCCAACCTTTAGTCCCAGGGTCCATGACCCTAGCTTCCAAAGACTGAAGTCTGCAGGTATCTTTGAACGGACGTTGGCCCTTCTTATGCAAGTCTGCCATTCTGGTAAAAATTACATTGGCTAACTTCTTTAGACCCTTGCCCCCATCAGACGTCTTTAGATAATGTCTTACCTCGTTTCAGCTTTAATGTCTAGAGCAATTTCTGCTACGTCTTGTGGTATCCCCGCCACTGACCTTTAGACCCCCATATATTTCTAAGTGGAAATGTGACTTGGGATTGAGCTTTTCAGACAAACAGGTGGGGAGAATTCCCCTGCTCTCCTACAAAACTTCCATCTGTGCTAAATACCAAGAATCCAATTTTCAAGGTATTGACGTGCTGGTCCCATACACCTGTCAATACTCATAAAATGTCCTCTCAATGCATGGACTTATGCTGGAGGTGCGGAGAGGAGACTGGCACACTCCATGTCTTCTGGTCCTGCCACCATCTACAGTTATACTAGATGGACGTCCATCGTATTACCCAAAAATTCACTGACTGTTTTGTCGAGGGACCCCGCTCTCCTCCTGCATCATCACCGCTTTTCCGGCAAGGCCTATAGTTGTTCCATCTTGCCATTACGGATCACTGCGGCAAAGAGCTGAATACTCTTCTTTTGAAAACAGATGCAGGAACCTTCCATAGCCGTTTAATTGAAAAGAGTTGAAAAGAGGCGTCTGTGATAAATTCCTCAAAAAAAGGTTTTACTGGCACAAATTTGTCTATTCTGAGGAGTACAGGGCCTTGCTGAACTAAAATAGTCACCCTGAAGGACTTTCCCGAGGGATCCTTTTTTCTTTGAGCTCCCTCCCTCCCTAACACCCATTCTGACTAACCTGTGTAAAAAAGATCTGTATACCTACCTATTTTTAGGCCACTCCAGTCTGTTCACATGATCCCCTGTGTCAGCCAGCACAGCTTCAAAGGAGAGGAGGGAGCCGTAGTAAGCCTATGAATGACATCACTGCTTCAGGTTTTGCTGGCCATTGTCGGAGTAGCTCTCTCCTCTCCCCTGCAGCTGCTCTGGCTCATGGGAAATCACGTGACCAGACCTGAGCAGCCTAAAAATAGGAAAGTATACAGATCTTTCTTACACAGGTTAGTCAGAATAGGTGTTAGAAGGAGGGTGGGTGCATTTTCAACTAGTTCAATAGAAACCGGTCAACATTCAGCTTGTGTGTACTGCATCCTGTCCCAGAGAAGTCAGTTGTTCGGCCGGCTTCTGTTGAAGGGGCATGACTGAAAAAGGACTGCCGGCTCACATTGACTGAGAGCACTGACCGGAGTGTAATGGTGGGGGGCCGCCCCCCTGTGAGAATACAATAGCACAGCAAGTGAGATTGCTGTACTAACATCGGATTTTTAGTACAGCGGCTCCGACATGAACGGTCAATTAATTTTTCGTTCAGCAGGCTGGGTTGAACGAAAAAGAACTAGAAGTATGTACTAGGCTTTAAGAGTTAAACACAAGCTGATTGGCTACTATCGGTGTTGCCAACCGTCAGTATTTTTACTGGCAGTCAGTAAAAAAAACCAGGCATTTTTCTATTGCCAGTAAATTCCAGTGACAGGAACAGGGTTT
The DNA here is from genome assembly GCF_042186555.1 of Aquarana catesbeiana. Taxonomy (NCBI): domain Eukaryota; kingdom Metazoa; phylum Chordata; class Amphibia; order Anura; family Ranidae; genus Aquarana; species Aquarana catesbeiana. The sequence continues at coordinate 251,969,648 of NC_133327.1, read as the reverse complement.
GGAACTGGCCGAGACCATCCGAGTGCCTGCTACAGTGTGTTCAGGTGGCAGGGGTGGATCTGGTGGAGGCGGTGCCTGAGCATGTCGTGTGATGTCATGATGCAAGGGAGCCGAGTGGAGCGGCTGGAGGCTCCTGTGCGGGATGAGAGCAAGGCAAGCTGGGAGCAGGACTGTCAGTGCCATTTGGACTGGAGTGGACTGAAGGGACCACCTGGCGTGGAGAGGGACTGTCACTGTGACTCAGGAGGGGACGTGTTGTGTCGGTCAAGTGTCATTATCCTCTGTGCTGCTGCACACTGCTGTCAGTGGCACTGCCATGTGTGTATGGCTACCTATTCTAATTTATTACCCCCCTGAGTACTCCTCCTGAGTCGAAAGTGAGTCAAAATCACATAGCTAATTGCATAGTGTACTTGTTTGTAGCCTAATTACTGAAATTTGCACTTAAAACTTTAATTTTGGAAATGCCCATAAAAACTTGACTGTGCCAGTAAATTTTGGGTGTTGTGTCAGTAAATGTAAATCTGGTAGGTTGGCAACACTGGCTACTAACAGCTTGTGCCCATTTCCCTCAGCTGGATCCAGGCTGTAAAGTGAAAGTGATCCAGTAACTGTATTTCAGTGTGGGCACTACACCCCCACCAGGACCCCTCAGCATGGTTCCTGGGCTCTCCCGCTCTTACCACATCGAAGGGCTTGAAAATGACGAGAAGGGAGAGACAGAGGTTCGTCCATGACTCAATCTCCTCTGCACAGAATGAAACCGAAAGTGACAATGATTTTGTCACTTCCGGTTTCAGAGCTGTAATTTAACTGAGAAGATCTCTCCATACAATAAAATATATAAAAAGGTACAAGAGGAATATTAGGAAAATACCTCCTTAGTGCCTGCATGTACCTCTCAATGTCTTCTGAGACATCCCATTGGCCTCAAAATCCTGGGTGCTCTGATAGTGAAATATATCAGTATATTTAAAGGGTTAAGAGGATGAATGTGGGGCAATTATGACCCTACATAGGTACCATCCCATATGGAACCATATACAAATGAAAACAAATAAGGTGGGACTTTACGAGTACCTTGCAGGGTCTAATAAAAAAGGCACATCAAACAACTTAAAAAATAAACAAATCTTTATCTAACAAATGGTTGAATAAAAAAAATAAATAAAAATAAAAGGTATTTAATTCAACCATTTGTTAGATAATAAAGATTTGTTTATTTTTTAAGTTGTTTGACATGCCTATTTATTAGACCCTGCAAGGTACACGTACACGTCCTACCCTAATTTGATTTTATTTGTATGTAGTCTTAGATCAGGAAAGTTACTAGCCCCCACTCTTATTTTGCCTCACTATTCACTATTGGTTACAGTACCTACCCATGTGGAACCTACCCATTATGTTTAAGAACAAACACTAAGGCAGGAGAGGGTGCTATAAAAAAAAATTGTAGAGGTCATCTCTGATTACCTTTTTGTTATGTGTGTTTAGTGCAGGGAGACACTAGCGAGAGGAGATGAAGGTGGTCATCGAATGACCAGCTCATCCACAGCGTCAGGATGCTGCTTTGTGTTGCAAACATGTCATAAGGAACACAGGTGGAACTCCATCATTGCAGTGCAGTCAAGCAATGCTTGAAGCATAACAGAATAAAGATATAAAAAAAAATAGAAAGGACACATAAATAAATCACCATCACATCTCATTCCTACTTGAAATTGACATCATAGACATAGAGAAAGCAGTACATATGCAAAGAAAGTTCACTGTAACTCTTGTTGCGTCTGACTCTCTGACCGTCTGGATGACAAGTCACATGACAGCTTGGAACCAGACACAACTGTCCCTGGCTTAGCCAAGTGTGTGTAATGTTGCTGGAAGTCATTTCACATTGCTCTTCCAGATGCTCCCTTTGCCTGGGCTTTCATTTACTCTGCTACTGGTGTCATAATACGCCCTTAGGAAACAAAGGGGAAATTACTTCTACTCCATTCAAAACCACAATTGCTGATGCTGAAGGTTGACTGACTCTGCAGTTTAAGCATTGCTGCTTGAGAGAGCAGAACATTACAGAGAGCAAGGTTATGGCTGCATATACATCCCACAAGAGTACAAAATTCCATTCTTTCAGCACTCTTTATTAAAACATTTTCTCTATTCCAGATTTCTTAACTCAACCCCACTGATGACATCTAGGATCCTAGAACACTTCCTGTTTATCCTTTCAGGGTCAAATGTCTTTTGGGGGTTAATGAAAATATGCCTCCCATTTCAGGACCTTCCACCATATTCTTTTAGGACTCATGCACATGGCTGTATGATTTTACGTAAGATTTTGCTGGCAGTAAAAGCCTAAATAAAATCTTAGCCCTAAACTGTATGCATGTAACGTTTGTGCTAACATTTACATGCATACAGCCCACAATGCAAATGAGGATGCAGGTGACTTCTGCTACCTAGCATCCTTGGTTGTGAGAACACGAGTAGCTTCTGCTGCCTAAAAGTTTACAGGTAACTCTCCATGCCAACAAACCGAAAATGCATGGAGCCTGCTTCCTAGCAACAGTGGACTTTAGGCAACAACAGGTGCCTGTGTCCTATAAACCGAGGTTGGTAGGAGGCAGGAGCTGCCTGCATCTAAACAACTGAAGGTGATAGTTGACCCCATGCATCCTAGCATCCTTGGTTTTGAGAACACAAGTAGCTTCTGCTGTCTATCACCCAAGGTTGCCAAGATGCCGATGGCTCCTGCCTCCTTGTATCCTTGGATTCTAGGATACAGACAGCTCCTAATGCCTAGCATCCCTGGTTGCTAGGATACAGGCAGATCCTGGCTCCTAGCGTCCTTAGTTTCTAGGACACAGGCAACTCTTGATGCCTACAAACCGAAGATGCAGGAACCATGCTTCCTAGCAATGGTGGACTCTTGGCAACAGCAGCTGCCTGTGTCATATAAACCAAGGATGATACGTGGCAGGAGCTGCCTGCATCCTAACAACCGAAGATGGTAGTTGGCTCCTTCATCGTAGCATCCTTGGTTTCTAGGACACATGCAGCTCCTGAAACCTGGCATCCTCAGTTGCTAAGGCACACGCAGCTCTTGCCGCCTAGTGTTCTTAGCATTCAGGGCCAATACTGCACATTTGTGCTAAAAGTTGTATGCATGTAAATGTTAGCACAAACATCTACAAGTGTATAGCGTAAATACAGTCCATATCCAGGACAACAGGTGCAGACTTCACTGTTTTTTTTTTTATGCAACTGATTGCAGCTCTGGATTATAGAGCTGTGTGCAAGGGCCCATAGCATAACATACAACTGTGCCCAGATCCATAAAGGAAAGTATGCATTATGAATCCTAATGCAGTTCTGTGCCTGTTTATCTCTAGAAACAACCCTGTTTTCTAGCATGAGAAATGAAATCAGCGTTGGTCACTGATGACATTTGTAATTTTGTTTCAAATTATTTTGATTACTTGGGTCTTTGTGCAGACCAATCATTTATTATTTTTTAATGTGCTATTAAATGTTTAAGAGGTTGCGGGGAGTTGTGACAGGCTGAAGTAATGTTAGCTTGGGAATTTTATCTGACAACAGAATGTCAGTATAATGCCCTGACAGAAACAGAAAATCGTTTCAACAGGAAATTCATTGCTTGACTGGCATGTTTGCCTGGTACATAATGGACATATTTGCTGTGATCTACTTACAGAATGTACTTGCTAGAAGTCATCTGGCCTTCAACAGTTTACTGCTGTCCTCGGTGACAGTCACTTTTCCCCAGACTGCAACATTAACTTTGTATTGCCATTCAGGAATTTGTTTCTTAAACTTAAGACTGTGATTTCATGTTATTAAAAGTTTTCACGCTGTGGAATGGCTAAAATATATTGCTTGTTAAATAACCCTCATCTTTTGCCAGTTTTTTTTTTTGGTTTTGGATGAAGTTGGGAACAGTTAAAACCCCAGCCAGTAAAGATTTCTTCTCACTGTTTGTTGCACTAACAACCATAATAATACAGACAACGATAAAAAACCTTAAGAGGGTCTAACCCTTCCCCCTGCTCTATCCAAAACCAAAAGAACTTGGAAAATGTTTTTATTGCATTGGTTATCGATGCTGAAAGCAGACCTTCGCCCACCAGATGCACTAGGCATCACTGCTCCACTCCCCATCTAAAACATCAATATTTAAATTTTTTAAAATTTTTTTTTTCTTCGTCGACCCCTGGCATGCTTCATCAATGGGCCAGACCAGGAAGAGGTAGCCGGAACCCAATTATGTCAGCAACAAAGATGGCAGTGTGGGACCCGGCTTGTGACAGCGGTACAGCAGATTAAAGCAGAAGCTTGTAAATTGTGCATGACACTGGCAAAAAAAAAAAAAAAAAAAAAGGGAAGGAGGTCAAGGGAGGGCAAAAGCTTTTTGGTTACACTGCTCTTGTAGGTCCCAGGAGTACTTTTGTCCTCCTGTGACCCAGAGTCAGCTGATAGAGGGCTATTGACTTCCATCAGCTGACGGGGCAGAGCAGCTCCAGGTTTGGGAAGCATCCTGACAATATTGTCAGGATTCACCCAGCTACCTGATTGACAGCTAGCTCTGCCTGTCTGATAGAAAGAGCTAGCCACTCCCACTCCCTCCCTATCCCAGTGCTCCAGTGAGCACTGGAGGAGCACAATGAAGAGTGTTGACTGACAGTCACTGCTCTCCACTCTGAGTGGACCAAGAGCTAAGCGACCATGTGATCATTCAGTTTTCACTATTAGAGCCAATGTGCAACAGATGCTGCAGCATGAAGGAGTATTGGTGCTCTGTCTTTGTTTTGTTTTTTAATCACATACTTCTCCTTTAAAATACTGCTAGGTTCCAGTAGAAATAGAAACCATTCTTAGTGGTGATAATTTAAGACAAAACATTTATACATAAGAAAAAAGCATTTCTGAACTATAGACGTAGACATTGCTGACACCCACTTACCACAATGTTTACCTCTAGGACATAAGTATTGCAGCCCAGCTGATTGGTTCCTTGTGCTGCCCCCCCGCCCCCCCACCCCCACCCTTCCCCAGTCTAAGCTTCTGATTCTTGTTTCTTTTTACTGCCAAACAGGGATTTTGCATTGCTGGACCATGCTGCAACTACAAGTAAAGTGTTTGGCTCACCAATATGAGGTGGTCCTATTCACTATGTCAAGTAAAAATTGCTGCGGCATGTGTACTCACTATCTAGGTGGGTGACTGGAGGGCGGTGAAAACATGACTCCCGCCTGGTTTTATTGCCCCTCTGGTCACCTGTGTTAAAGGAGCCTAATGGAGTGTCATTATTGGAGCCTAATGGAGTGTCATTATTATAATACAACTGGAAGATTTAACAATAAGCTGACATTTATATGGGAGGAAACACTGTTGCCAGTCAAGAGGGCTGGAAGGGATTTTGTATACATTGTAACACTGTAAGAGTCTGAGCACAGCAAATTCCTTGTGCTATATTGAAACCTACAGAAGGAGGGTGTATGCCATACTTTGACAGGCAGGCTACTCCAGCTGATTTTATTTTAAAAGTAAAAGGGGATATGAGGCCGCCGGAGGCAGAAACCAAATGTAAAAAAAAAAAAAAAAACACAAATATAATGTAACAGATTGCAAATTGGCCTCAGTACTTTTATTATTGGTTTGTTTAATTAATAATTAATTAAACAACTTCAATATTAGAACTATAAAACTTCACACAACCAAATAAATATATGTAAGAACATCACATAACCAGTAAATTCAGCTCAGCCATTACAGCTCTAGCTGAACATTTTAATGGGGTTGCCAATGTAAAAAAAAAAAAAAAAAAAAAAAAAAATTAATTTATACTTACCCGCTCTGTGAAATAGAATTGCAGAATGCTCCCGAGTCTTGCTGTCTGCATCTATAGACACAGACAGCAGGGCTTGGGCCTGCCCCCACCCCCTGCTCCCTCATTACTGGCTTTGATTGACAGCACTGGGAGCCAATGGCTCCTGCTGCTTCAGCAAAGCCAGTGAGACCCAGAAGTGAGGGAAGAGAAGAGCTGCAGGCGTGCACAGCCCTGGATTGAATAAGGGCTCAGATAAGTCAAAGGAGGGATACAAATGCCTAAACATTTTTTACCTTAATGCAAGGAATGGATTAGGTTAAAAAACATTTAGGCTTTATAACAACCTTGACTAACAAATGATAACTGCCCCTTCTCTTAAAAGGGACAAAACCATATAATTTATGCTACCGCAAACTGGAGGGAGGGCAGAATGCTCCCATGCCAGCTGCCTATACGCTAATGACCGATGACGCATTTCACCTTCTTTTATAAATCTCTGGAGGCGCACAGAAGAACCATTAGCTGTAATTCACGTGTGAAGCCTGCTGGTAACAGGTAAGTACTACTACAGTGCAGTGAATGGACCAAAAGACTTTGAGGTCTGCCATGGTCCCATGGATGGGCATGCCACAAAATGTCTTTGTTCCCCCCACCTTACATTTCGTGGAGTAAGCACTGGTATAAGTTGTTTTTTGTCACTTGCTATCTTGATATACCCATGAGAGAAGGTAGAATAAAGGGGCCATTCTTTAAGGCTGTGCTATAATACATTTCTTCTTGTTTGAGCTAACTGAATGTTTCTGGCACACATTTAGCACAATACATCACATGAATGAAACAGCCTTGTCTTGTCAAAAGTATAAGCTTTAATGATGAATGAACAAGAACACTTTCACCTAGGCAAATTTTAAGGTGTTTGTGATCATTTTAACAGCAATGTTTTTCATGAGTTGTACCCATTCTTTGCACATGAATACTGCTAGAAACCACTGAATAGACAGTAAGGGTAAGTTTAGACGTGCGGTTGGGAGGTGCGAAAAATGCGCGACTGAGCTGTAATTTTGCAGCCTGCCAACCCCCTCCTCCCCGGGTGGTTTACATGCCATGGCACGGTTGCAGCATGTTTGTCAGCAAAAATGGGTTCAAAACAGGCAGTGAGGAGGTGTTGCTTTGCTTCCTCGCCGCCTGCCAGTAGCCTCTGAAGAGCGATCTGAACGCTTCACATCTACCCTTAGGGATTTATTTTGGTTTATGGGAGCACTTCTACAATATATGCGGCTTTTTTTTACCATTACAAATCAGGTGGCAATGTCACAATGTACTTCCCGGACAGATTCTCTATAAGGCTAGGTTTACACTGCTGCAATCTGATTTGGATTCAGCTTTCAGTGCAATTTGGATGCTACTTTAAGGTGTTTTACATATTCTATGGGGCTAAAATTATAATTATTATACAGAATTTATATAGCGACAACAGTTTGGAATAACACCAAAGTAGTACAGGACTATAACATAAAAGGAAGAATAGGGTTGTTCTTGGAAACTGTCTATTCCATTTTCCAAGTTTAAAGTGATACTAAAGTCTTGTTTTTTTCTTTAAAAAATAACAAACATGTTATACTTACCTGCTCTGTGTAATGGTTTTGCCGGTGCTCCTGGCCCCTCCCTCCTGTTGAGTGTCCCCACAGCAAGCAGTTTGCTATGGGGGCACCCGAGCCGCAGCTCTGTGTATCTATTCAAACACGGAGCTTTGGGTCAGCCCCACACCTTCCTTCTCCTCATTGGCTAACTGACTTTGATTGACAGCAGCGAGAGCCAATGGCACCACTGCCAATCAGGAGGGAGAGTCCTGGATGGCCGAGGCACTTGTGGACATCGCTGGATCAAGATGGAGCTTAGGGAAGTATTAGGGGGACTGCTGCAGACAGTTTTTTTTATCTGAATGCATAGAATGCATTCAGATAAAAAACCTTCTGCCTTTACAACCACTTTAAAAGGACACTACAAATACATAAAAAATACATATATGGAAATGAACAACACAGCAAGTAGGAAATTTAAATACTCAATGGGGGGGGGGGGGGTAGAGCAGAGAGCCAGTGACTGACAGTCCCGGCTCTCTGCTCACAGAGCACTGAGAACTGAGCGATCAGCGGTGTTTGATTGCTCAGTTCTCAGCAATAGAGCCGACGGGGGACCGATGCTGCATCCACCTAAGTAAGTATGATTTATCAAAAAGAAAAAGCCATACTTCTCTTAAGTTAGTGGCAGGGTCTCATGTAAATAGTACTGGGTGTCTAGCTTCATGAAAGTGACACCTTTAATGTGGGTTTGTGGGGCAGACTGGAGACTAAAAACTGTTGCAGGAAGATTTAATCACTAAAACAAATATAAAGGAGGATGGCCATTAATGCAACTTACTGCCCCTACAGAAAATGTAAATTTTGTATGGAGTTGGCAACAAAACACACAGCTCAACAACTCTCTATGGTGTTCCCAAACCAAAGAGACTTTACTCCATAGCTGCTCTTGTGCTAGTGGTTTGGCTTTGCAGCATTTCAGCCAGCAAATAAAAGACATTCGTTGTAGAAGACTGCAGCGGCACTTCAGTGATTCTGCTGCAAAGTGTCACCAGCAGCAGAATCACTAGTGTGACATGGCCCCAACAATCCATTTTAATCCAGTATGAATGTCATCCTAATAAGAAGAAACCTCAAAAAGATGAAATACATCAAACCTGTGTGCTTTTAGACAGATTATCATCTACAACACCAAGGGTGCTGCTGAAGCTGCCTGCCACTAATCCATCCATACAACAGAAGAAGCTATAAACTACATGTGTCAGTGATAAATGGACTGATGTCAAGGACCACAGTGCCCAACTTTCTGAGATAACAGAGAGGAAAACCTTTTATCACAACGACCTGGTACAGTTAAATCCCTTTAATCATTTAAACTAATCAGTGCTTTGCTTATCACTACACCTTTATGATAACATTTATAAAACTCTTTTTTGAGGTTTATACATTTTGCCTAAGAGACACATCTGAGGAGAAAAGAGGGATAGAGGGATTACCCAAAAAGTGACAGTCCCTCCAAATAAGCATATTCATAAGTAGCAATAAAGCTTCTGCATATATAGGAGACAAGTCCTGCAGCAGGGCCCACTTGTCACTCAGCCATGTGTGTTCCTCAAAAAGGTAGTTCCTCACTCGATGGCTTTCCTCATCATCATTGCAAAGAACTAAGGGTCAACATCATTACTTTAAGGCACGTGTGTCAAACACAAGGCCGGTGGGCCGAATCAGGCCCACTAGGCCATTTCATGTGGTCTTTGCACCCAGAGCTGTTTTCAGCCAGAACGTGGCAAAACGCCACACGCACGACTGTCACTTGTAAACATAGAAGCCTTCTGTGTTTACAAGGACAGCTTTCCTCTCAGTGGTTCTTACAGATTCCTGCCTGCCCAACACTCACGGTGGAGACAAGGGAGATGCAGATGCAGTGTGAGATGGAGCATCACATGGTAAGCTGCACTGTGATTCCCCCATCTGTGCACAGGTGCACAGATGCCAACTAATGATGTCTCTTTCAAGTGAGAGGTGGAGTCACCTACACTGCTGGGAGGTACTAGAGCTGGGCTGTGTTGCTGAGATGCAAGGAAGCTTTTGGGGTGGAGAGATGCGGGGGGGGGGGGGGGGGGTGAGAGTGGTACAGAGGTCAGAGCTGAGGAGGGGTGCAAGCGAGATGTGGACAGCCATTTGGAAATTTGGCAACACCAGCCGTTTTATGCGGTTTGTCGGTCAGTGGGGGGTGGGGATGCCCAATTGAGTCCTGCACCTGTCCTGTGAAAAAAAAAACCATAGATGCATTTTGTATAGTCTAATGCCACATACACACGGTCGGAATTTCCGACAACAAATGTTCGATGTGAGCTTGTTGTCGGAAATTCCGACTGTGTGTAGGCTCCATCGGACATTTGTTGTCGGAATTTCCGACAACCAAAATTTGAGAGCTGGCTCTCAAATTTTCCCACAACAAAATCTGTTGTAAATTCCGATCATGTGCACACAATTCCGCCACACAAAATTCCACGCATGCTTGGAATCAAGCAGAAGAGCCGCACTGGCTATTGAACTTCATTTTTCTCGGCTCGTCATATGTGTTGTACGTCATCGCGTTCTTGACGTTCGGAAATAAATCCACGATTTTGTTGTTGGAATGTCCGATCGTGTGTACGCGGCATTAGAGATACATGCATTTAGGTTTTCTAAACAACTTTTATGCTTCCCAGATCACTTTTTCCTGGGTTTCCCACTGTGACAGTGGGCAGGGGTTTTTCTCCCTGCACGTGCTGTCATCATTTAAAATCGGTGTGGGTTCCTGCCTGGACAGTCGTTTCATTTATTCAAAGGGATCTGTGAATGAAGGAACTGCAAGTCCCACACCTGTAACCGCAGCACACGGACTTGTACTTTCAACGGATGATGCTGATGATCATGCTCGTAGTCCATTCAGTCTTCCTGCAGCTCTGCAGATGTACAGGCCCAGCACTGTAGGAGGATTCTGCAGGAGCCTGACATTGACATTTGCATCCACTGATCACAGATGCAAAGCTCTGCAAGTTCCTGAGAAAAAAATAAATAAATGGACATTTTTTTTGACCCAAAACATATGCATTTATTACTACTTTTAAAAGGTGAGCCTTTAACAATTTTCTCTTTACAGAGATAAAAGGTTCCTTTTTTTTGTTAGTACATGAGCACTGCAGCCCACCTGACTAGCTCTCCCTATTCCATTCTGAGCTTTGCTGTACAGCAAGAGGCAGATACAAAGTCACATTCAGATAATGACACTACTGCATTTAAAAATTACTAATTATGTATTATTACAGAACTGCTTTAAATTTGTGTGTTTAATATCTGCCTGGAATTCTGCTTTAAAGCAATTTGTACTAAAGAATATGACCCCTATTTATAACTCTGACAAGCTTCTTTTCACAAGCTAGGTGCTATAACCGTCTTTGTGCAGAAATATGTCTGTTTAAGTTTCATAAAATTATTACAGTATAGTAAAGTTTTTTTTTTTTAATCCCGTTTAATGCAATTGACTTGATACAAAGGGCCACATCTAGAGCAGGAAAAACCAGCGTGGCATGAATATTTTAAAGCTGCGAGTGTCCTTCCTTGCACAAATGTCCCTTTTGATTACTATTGTATAAACGATGGCACTGGGATAAGCCGCTGCAGCTTAAGTCAGCTTTCTAAATTATTGGACACTAAATAATTCCACAAAAAAGAGCTTGAAGCTATTGACAAGTCTGATGTTAATCCATGGCAGTATTCCCTTTACAGCTATACATACACACATGAATGGATAGCACGCTCTTCTTCTTTGCACAAAATGCAGATTTTACAGTAAATTAAATTATTGAAAGTATGGTCAAACACAAGAAACTGCTTAGAATATACACTCTCAATTTCGGACAGATTTTCAGGATCACCTCTCTTGGGGACACAAGCTCTGCCAGTGACTAAATCAAGTCACACATTACTGCTTGTTCAGAAATTTCTTGCTCCTTACAAATTTGATTTTTTTTTTTTTCCTTTTCAGTATCGGTAGCAGCGTTGTGTGAAAAACACACAGCACATCAATTTTACAATAAAGCAGCCAGCTGAATGTCCCAGGCACAAGACAAAAGAAGAGAAGGTTCTGGGTGCAGAACATGGAGCAGGAAATTGCAATTCTCAGCTACTATAAAAGGGACACCATTTACCCTACTAAGGCATAGAAAATCAAAGGGAGCTACTTGCTTCTGTCATTACATCTCTACAATACATAATACTATAAGTAGCAAAGAAGGATTACTGTCAGTGGTAAAATATCCCACACTGTTCATCACATAATAATCTTAATTCGATTAACACACTCTCATATAAAGTACTAGAAATGGTAATTGATTATTCTTTTCTTTTTTTTTTACATGCATAATCTTTACATTAAAGTGGATCTGAACCCTCTGTAAACCTGAACAATTTTATTCACCCCCCCTCCTATGCACTGCTAAAAAATCCATTTGTAAAACTGAGCTGTCAAAAGCCCCAGGCACCTTCTGGCCGATGGCACCCAAACAGCCAAGAAACATGGCTCACGTGGCCAGAGGCAATCAGTAGCTTTGCCTGCACAAAGATCTCATGTTTGCCATGGCAGCAGCTCTGTTAGGCCTCATTCACATCTGAGATTACATGATATTCCTGCGGCAAAATCCAGCAAATAGTTGCGGCAGGAATGGCAGGTATGTGCATACTATGACAGGCTGAGAGGAGCTGTGGATCTCACTGTTCAGTGTATCTGTAGAAAAAAACTGTGACCAGGTGCCTAATGTATCATGCCTTCATCCCCATATATACCCTACTAGGGGTGCTGAATATAATTGTAGCATCTATGCATCGCGATTCGGGTGTCCACGATGCAGCATCGATGCTACTTTCCCCTCCCTCCTGGGAGAAGCGCCCCCATCATACTCTACAAGTTTTAAAATAGGGTAACTGTGCCTTAACGAATCCCCTCTTATAATACATTAAGTGCCCCACTGTTCATGTCTTTTAAAAAGTATGTAGCGATATAAAGCATATTTTAGACTGTTCCTCTGAGCTCATGTGACTGCCCGGCGCACAACTCTCCTCTCTCCATCTAACAGCTACAGCGGGTGGGGCTAAGAATCCTCCGCTGATGTCAGCCGAGAGGAAGGCAGCAAGTGGCCAACTGGGTCTGAGTTACATGTAAGCCAAGGAATAGTCTGAAATATGCAGTATACATAGCTACATATTTTTTAAAAGGCATTTACAGTGGGGCACTTAATGTACAATAAGAGGGGATTCGATAAGGCACAGTTAGGAGTAAGCAGAGAACATATAAGTGAACTCTGCTTACAACTTGTACTGACCCTGAGGGAGAGTTCAGCTCAGTCTTTCCCTTCACACATTCCACTATGTCAACTCCTAGTGTGCTGGAATGTGCAACAGGGAAGAGCTGAACTCTCAGCACTGAGAGATCTGTGAAGTTCACTGTATTCTGTTTGTCAGCAGCAGATTCCATCACTTCTGTCCTCCCGGCAGCAATGTGTTTTTCTACTATGTGAATGCCTGTATCTTGAATGCCAGTGTCACTGATCCCACCATCCGTCTGCCTCCGATCCCACTACCCCTCTGCCTCTGATCCCACCATCCATCTGCCTGATCCCATCTATCCCTCTGCCTCTGATCCCACCTATCCATCTGCCACTGATCCCATCTATCCCTCTGCCACTGATCCCACCTATCCCTCTGCCACTGATCCCACCTATCCCTCTGCCACTGATCCCACCTATTCCTCTGCCTCCGATCTCAACATCCCTCTGCCTCTGATCCCAACATCCCTCTGCCTCCGATCCCAACATCCCACTGCCTCCGATCCCAACATCCCTCTACCACTAGAAAAAATTTTGTTTTTCTGACTGCTTGAATTTTCGGATAAAAAAGTTTTTAACCATGCACTATAATAGTGATGCAAATCGAATCGAATTGTGGACAGGATAATGGTAATCTAATCGTGAGACCAGTGAAGATGCGCACCCCTATACCCTAGACACAACCAATATATATATACCAATTTCCATCCATGGGACATAATACTAAAGAGACCATGATCTGTTTGGCTGGAGAATCATCACTCACCTTTGCAAACACTGGGTTGGCTCTTGGTACTTTGGTATTTTTTTACCACAGCCATGAACTCTCTTGTGCCACCTCATTGGTTTTCCCATTGGGAGTCTTGGTCCCCTTCCACAACTCCTGTGCCAGACACAGAGCAGCGGACACCAGTTGGAGATGCAACGTTTTATTAAGTTCCAAGCTGGTTTTATAGAGTTCTCTTGTTAGAGGCATCTACTCCTGAAGAAGTGAAAGTAATCACGAAACGCACGAGTTACAAGATGCATTCCTCTCCCATATCATCAATCATCTTGGATATGTGAAGCATGTACTTGAAAATATACCAGCTTGGTGTACATTATATATTGTTACATGTAGCCCATTGGCTTGATATGTCAAATATTTTTTTATCTGTACTTTATACATTTATGTGTCAAATCCTTGTACAATAAATTGATATTTTATGACTTTTGGATAATGCCTCATTTAAAGTCCCATGGGCGAATATTGGTTGTGTCTGTTTAGTGTATCTGGATATCCAGTGATCACCTGCTGTTAGAAACTAATGATCGGTTCCTAATGCAATCTGTCTGTTGCAGGTATCTGCGTTCAGCCACCTGTAAAAATCAATGACAGGGTGTGGCACACCCAAGCGTTTAATTGCATACAGGGACAGATGAGCAGCCCTGGACATTAGCTGTGTATATCTAGTGATGCACATCCCTCCCCCTATGAAAGTAAACATTTAGATGCGCAGTTACCAGCATACAGGTGCAGCCTTTCACCGGTTTGTACAGGCTGTACATAACACCTGCCACTCTTGGGTGTCGAAATATGCTTATTTTTCAGTGCCTGTGTGTGATCCCTAAATTGCACACACAAAAAAAAAAAAATTACAACGTTTTATTCTTTGCACAGTAACTGCATTATGTAGCAAAACCCACATGTAAAGTAAATGCACCTTTTTTTATTGTGTCCCGGCTGGGGAGGTACACTGTCTCCATTTGTTCTGAAGACTATTGTCACCAAGACAAAAAAAAAAAAAAGATGGGAATACCAAAGGTTTAAAAGTTACTACCAGGACAAAAGGTAAGGGCAAATCTTTCAATGGGGATATGTTTCGGTGACAACAGTGTTAATAATGGAGTTCCCCACATTTGGGGAAATTTCCTCCAATTTCCTATTGCCTCTTTGGTAAAGGGAGCCAAGGTAAAGCCACAGCAGAAAAATCTGATATAATTTCCCAAGCCCCAAGGTACTTATTTAAAGTGATTCTAACGTCTTTTTTTTTTTTTACCAACAAACAGGTTTATGCTTAGCTGCTCAGCGACCCTGAACCTCTTCTTCTTGGGTCCCCTGCCTATAGTCCTAGCTTCATCTCTTTTGAGTGTTTCCCCATAGCAAGCCACTTGCTATGGGGGTACACCTATGGGCTCAGGCCTGAGTCGTGCTGTTCACAGACACAGAAAATGAGACTTAGGCTGCCCCCTCACCTGTTTCTTGGTCACAGGATATGGCTGACAGCAGAGGAAATGCACTAAGGTTAAAAAAAAATGTTTAAGCTTTAGAACCGCTTTAATTTGACCTTTCAGATTGGAGAAATACTCTAAATACATGAGTATGATTTTTTTATTGCTAACTGATCATTTTTATTTATCAATTAATAAGGATGATTGGAGCCATTTATTTTTGCCTTTTATATAGCCTTTGTGGGAATTCAAGTGTATTCACTGTGTCCTCCATCAAAGCAACGATATTGAGGTGGCCGACAGAGTGTGGAATGGGTCAATAAAAGTAATTAGCACTATGTCAGACACAGGCACATATGACAGAACATTTCACAGCCGCAAGGTAAGCAGCTTGGCATATGCAGTGTCTGTGAGCAAGAGCGGAAGTGATAAGATAGCCTTTTCAAGGTTACCAATAAAGATTTAGGATATCTATATACAGTATTTAATCATGTCTTACGTCTGTACTCACAGAATACCAGTCTTAAGATGAAAAACCATCCTATCCTGTGCTAGTCATGCAGGGAGAGTTTAGTTTTAATGAAAATGCTGGAGTGCTTGAGAGCACATAAGGAATACCCATATAAGCAGAATTTATCCTAAGGGCTCATTTACACTATTGCTTTGCGGTAATGTGCGCACTAAATGCGATTGTGCAATGGAGTGCCATACATTCTGAATGGCACCTTATTAACAGAAGTGGCATGCACTGGCATAAATAGTTCCAGTTTTGGTGTTTTGGCCAACCTATTCAAATGAATGGACTGTGTAACGCAAGATATTGCACATGGGCTAACACACCGCATTGATATGAATGAGCCTTTCAGTGAAAGCGAACGGTAGATCCTAAGATATAGGCAGGCAAGCTATAGGCAAAGTTCAATATATCCTGTAAAAATGAAGCTATGCTTTTTCCCACTGCCATGCTTCCCTAGCCTTGCTATTTGTGCTTTAGACCCTATTCACACCTCAGTGTTTTGGAGCTTGAAAAAAAAAAAAAAAAAACAATTATATTCTATGAAGTTGGTTCACATCTCCACTCCAAGTTGCCAGGAGCCAAAAGCCTGAAGCTCAAAAAAGTTCTGGAGCTTATTTTGTAGCTCAAATTGGGCAGATTTGTGCGTTTTATTAGTAGTAGTATTAACACCTTGACAATAAAAAGAAATAAAATAAATAAATAAATAACAATAGGACAATACATATAATACTAACCCCTAACCCAAACCCTAACCCCTAATCCTAACCTAACCCCTTACTCTAACCAAAAAAAGTAAATAATAAAGATATAAAAGCCAATAGAAAAGCTAAAAAAACCTAGCAACAAATGATGCAACAGATGATATTTTTCTTCATTGGCCAATAAAAAAAAATTCCAAAAGCTCAAAAAACTGTGTTAAAACACCCATAAAAACGCACAAACACTGTAAAAACACTACGCTACGCTCAGGTGTGAATGCAGCTTTAATGTTAAGGGCTGCCTGACTGATCAGCAGGGAAGCCTGCAAAGCACAGGAGTGGTAGGGAAACTGGACATTTACTTAAGGAGTCAAGATGTGCATATGGATCTCAGCTACCTATAGAGCCAAGATCCTTTTGTTATGTGGTTTGCTGTGACAGTAACCTATCTTTTAATCACATATATTTCATTTTTAAATTAGGGGAATTCAAAAACTGGTGCTGTAACATGCAAAAGGGGATAGTGGTACTCAAAAAAAAAAAAAAAAAGCAAGAAACTCTGTATTTATTGCAAGGAATTGTTACAGTTAACGAATACACAATAATATACAAGAAGCCAAGTTACTGCCCCTGTTACTTAAAGCGATATTACATTCTTGATTTTTATTTTAAAAAATAACAAACATGTCAAACTTACCTGCTCTGTGAAATGGTTTTGCACAGAGCAGCCCGGATCCTCCTCTTCTTGGGTCCCACGCCTGCGCTCCTGGCCCATTCCTTCTACTGGGTGCCCCCAGAGCAAGCAGCCATTGGCTCCCGAAGCTGTCAGTCAGCCAATCAGGGGAGAGAGGGGGCGGGCCAGGTCGGGGCTCAGTGTCTGAATGGATACACGGACCTCTGACTCGACTTGGGTGCCCCCCTTAGAAAGCTGCTGGCTGAGGGGCACTCAAAGGAGGGAGTGGCTAGGAGCAGCAAAAAGAGGGACCTGACAAGGAGGATCACAGAGTTAAGTATAACATGTTTGTTATTTAAAAAAAACAAAAAACAAACAAACCTTAACATTCACTTTAAATATTATTTTTGGGTGGACTTTATTTATTTATTACAGATGTGGAACAGTGTGGGAAGAAAAAGGACTACCTGGAGGAAACCCATGCAAGTGCATGGAAAATATGCAAATTTGCCCTCCATTGAAAAGTCTATGTGTTTTTAAGTGAATGCAATACATATGAATTCATCTTTATTTCAGTTAAAGTATTTTTGATGAGACTTTTCCCTTTTTGAAGTTACTGATTACATATACATACATATATATATATATATATATATATATATATATATATATATATATATATATATATATATATATATATATATATATATATATATATATATATATATATACACACAAAAATATTTGTATGTATGCATACATACAAATATTTTTGTCAATATTTTATTATATCTTTTCATGTGACAAAACTGAAGAAATGACACTTTGCTACAATGTAAAGTAGTGAGTGTACAGCTTGTATAACAGTGTAAATTTGCTGTCCCCTCAAAATAACTCAACACACAGCCATTAATGTCTAAACTGCTGTCAACAAAAGTGAGTACACCCCTAAGTGAAAATGCCCAAATCGAGACCAAAATGTCAATATTTTGTGTGGCCACTATTATTTTCCAGCACTGCCTTAACCCCCTTGGGCATGGAGTTCACCAGAGCTTCACAGGTTGCCACTGGAGTCCTCTTCCACTCCTCCATGACGACATCACAGAGCTGGTGGATGTTAGAGACCTTGCGCTCCTCCACCTTCTGTTTGAAGATGCCCCACAGATGCTCAATAGGGTTGTAGGTCTGGAGACATGCTTGGCCAGTCCATCACCTTTACCCTCAGCTTCTTTAGAAAGGCAGTGGTTGTCTTGGAGGTGTGTTTGGGGTCGTAATGTTGGAATACTGCCCTGTGGCCCAGTCTCTGAAGGTTGGGGATCATGCTCTGCTTCAGCATGTCACAGTACATGTTGGCATTCATGGTTCCCTCAATGAACTGTAGCTCCCCAGTGCCTGCAGCACTCATGCAGCTCCAGACCATGACACTCCCACCACTATGCTTGACTGTAGGCAAGATACACTTGTCTTTGTACTCCTCACCTGGTTGCTTGACACCATCGGCACCAAATAAGTTTATGATGGTCTCATCAGACCACAGGACATGGTTCCAGTAATCCATGTCCTTAGTCTGCTTGTCTTCAGCAAACTGTTAGTCGGCTTTCTTGTGAATCATCTTTAGAAGAGGCTTCCTTCTGGAATGACAGCCATGCAGACCAATTTAATGCAGTGTGCAGCGTATGGTCTGAGCACTGACAGGCTGACCCCCCAACCCCTTCAACCTCTGCAGAAATGCTGGTAGCACTCATATGTCTATTTCCCAAAGACAATCTCTGGATATGACGCGGAGCACGTGCACTCAACTTCTTTGGTCAACCGTGGCGAGGCCTGTTTTGTGTGGAACCTGTCCTGTTAAACCGTTGCATGGTCCTGGCCACCGTGCTGCAGCTCAGTTTCAGGGTCTTGTCAATCTTTTTATAGCCTAGGCCATCTTTCTGTAGAGCAACAATTCTTTTTTTTTCAGATCCTCAGAGAGTTCTTTGTCATGATATTGAACTTCCAGTGACCAGTATGAGAGAGTGAGAGTAATACCACCAAATTTAACACACCTGCTCCCCATTCACATCTGAGACCTTGTAACACTAACGAGTCACATGACGCCGGAGAGGGAAAATGATTAATTGGGCCCAATTTGGAAATATTCACTTAGGGATGTACTCACTTTTGTTGCCAGCAGTTTAGACATTAATGGCTGTGTGTTGAGTTATTTTGAGGGGACAGCAAATTTACACTGTTATACAAGCTGTATACTCACTACTTTACATTGTAGAAAAGTGTCATTTCTCCAGTGTTGTCACATGAAAAGATATAATAAAATATTTACAAAAATGTGAGGGGTGTACTTACTTTTGTGAGATAGATATAGATATATCAAACATATACAATCTATCTATCTAGAGGTAAAATCTGCTTTATTATGACAGTACATAGACATTATTACTCTGTATACTGCTACCATAACCACGCTAGGAAGAGGCATTCAAAATATTCTATTCTGTAAAAGTCACTGGAGCATACAATGCCTCATTCACAGAGCATTACATTACTCTCTAAATTAATTGTGCTAGTATATAAAATCCCCAATTGCATACACAGGATGAAGAAAAATATTTCGGCTGGTACAGTGGCAGAATTTTGTTTATTTAATACTCTTCCTCAGACAGATGTTCAGCTCTACATAAATCTAAATTTAGATTAGGACAAAGAAATAAAAACAAAAGCTTTCCTTTTATGCCCGACTCCATCGTCTACCAAAACAGAATGATCACAGCTACGTTTAAGTCAGAACACAGAGGGATTGATTTATTAAAACTGGAGAGAGCAAAATCTGGTACAGCTCTGCATAGAAACCAATCAGCTTTCAGGTTTTATTGTCAAAGCTTAAAGCGATATTAAAGTCTCGGTTTTTTTTTTCATTAAAAATAACACACGTCATACTTACCTGCTCTGTGCAGTGGATTTGCACAGAGCAGCCCAGACTTTCCACTTCTCGGGTCCCTCATCGGCTCTCCTGGCCCCTCCCTCCTGTTGAGCAAGTAGCTTGCTATGTGGGCACCCGAGCCTAACCACAGCTCTGTGTGTCCATTCAGACATGAACCCGCGGCCCGCCCCCACCTCCTTTCTCTCCTCATTGGTCCACTGACTTTGATCGACAGCAGTGGGAGCCAATGGTGCCGCACTGCTGTCTCAGCCAATGAGGAGGGGAGCCCCAGACAGTAGAGTCTCTTGTGCAACATCGCTGGATCTAGATGGACCTAAGGTAAGTATTAGGGGGGCTGCTGCACACAGGAGGTTTTTATCTTAATGTATATAATGCATTAACTACTTGCCGCCTGCCATATAGCAAAATGACGGCGGCAAAGTGGTTTCAATACCCTGACTGGACGTCATATGACATCTTTAGGATATTAAGCCCCGGGGGTGCACATCGCGGCGATCGTTGTTGCGGTGTGTCCGTCTGATACACCGCAACTCTGATCTAGGTAAAGAGTCTCTGACAGAGACTCCGTACCACGTGATCAGCCGTGTCCAATCACGGCTGATCACGATGTAAACAGAAAGAGCCGGTGATCAGCTTTTCCTCACTCATGTCTGTCAGACGCGAGTAGATGAGAGACGATTAGCTGCTCCTCTGACAAGGGGGATCCGTGCTGATCGATTATCAGCGCAGCCCCCCCGAGGATGCCCACACTGGACCACCAGGGATGCCACCAGACCACCAGGGATCCCCACCACCAGGTATGCCACCCTAGACCGCCAGGGATGCCAATCAGTGCCCAAAATGAATGCCAGTGACCAAAATGAATGCCAATCAGTTCCCATAATGGATGCCAGTGCCCACAATGGGCATCACTGATTGGCAGGCATTGTTTGGCATCCATCATCAGTACAATACATTACAGCACATCAGTGCCCATCCATGCCACCTATCAGTGCCCATCCATGCTGCCTATCTGGTACACCTATCAGTGTCCCATTAGTGCCGCATATTAGTGCCCATCAATGCCACCTCATCAGTGCCACCTCATCGGTGCCCATCAGTGCAGCCCCATCAGTGAAGGAGAAAACATACTTATTTACAAAGTTTTGTAACTGAAACAAAAAAAAAACCTTTTTTTTTCAAAATGATTAAAATTTAGTTTGGGTACAGTGTAGCATGACTGCGCAATTGTCATTCAAATTGCTACAGCGCTGAAAGCTGAAAATTGGTCTGAGCAGGAAGGTGTGTAAGTGCCTTGTTGTGAAGTGGTTAAGATAAATAAAAACCTTCCGCCTTTACAACCACTTTAATTGAACAAGCTGTAGTTAGAAGCTGATTGACTACCATGCACGGCTGCACCAGATTTTGCACTCTCCAGTTTTAGTAAATCAACCCCAGAGTTTTTACTGCATACCACACATGCAGTCTGAGACTTTAGAAATATACTGTAGTTGATTGGTGAAAACAAATCATTTTTAGGCTAGGTTCACACCTGTTTTCCATTCTCATGCAATTTTTTTTAACACTTTTTTCACATTTTTTCAATGAAAACAAAATTATTTATGGTCCGTTCATACCACATGCATCAAAAAGCATGGAATGGCATAGTTCACACCAGCAAAGTGTGTTCCAGTTCCAGAAAAAAAAAGTACAACATGCTGCTGCTTTTTTCTGCACAGAACTGAACTGGAATGCGCTAAAACACATCAAAAAAGCGTAAAAAATGTGCATGCAGAGACGCATCCGGGACGGATCTGGAGAACATTTTTGTGGTTTGAATGGGCACTTAGCTTTTTTATCAGGGACATTTAAAATGCACCATACATGCCTTTGTATGCAGTACTACTGACTTCTATGGGCCTCAAAACACATGAAAGCAAAAAAACTCCCAAACTATTTTCATAAACGCACAGCAGCGCGATGCACAGATGTGAACAAGCGCTACCTAGAACGTTGCCTTTGATTACACAAGTTTTAGTGCATTAAAGGGAATGTTTGAGCAGGGCCTTAGATTTCGCTTACTAAATGGGTATTGACATACATTTTTTTATGCTACTTACAAGGTGCTACTATTGTATGTTGGCATAGCTACTAAAGCAAGTGAAAAAAGTCTGGGTAATGCAGAACTTTAAAGTATAACTAAAGGCAAAACTCTTTTTCAGTTTTGGATAGAGTGGAGATGGATTAGAACACCTGTCAGTTTTTATTGCTGTCTGTGCCCCCCGTTAAAGCGGAGTTCCACTCAAAAGTAGAATTTTTGCTTAATTGCTTCTTCCCCCCCACTCCGGTGTCACATTTGGGACCATTCAGGGGGGAGGGGGGGAACGGGGACCTGTTTTCACCAGGTTCCCTTCCTCACCTCCGGGAGACCGGGCCACGGCCCAATCTCCTGGAAGTTCAGCCCCCTCTTCCTTCCTCCTCTGCCGCCAGGCCAATCAAAAAACACAGCGAGCTTTAAGCATGCGCAGTAGGGAACCGGGCATGAAGCTGAAAAGCTTCACTGCTGGGTTCCCTTACCTGGAATGGCGGTGGCTACACCTGACTGTCGATCTGAAGATCGGTTGGGGTGCCAACATCGCGGGAGCAATGGACAGGCACATGTCTATATAGTAAAAGTCAGCAGCTGCAGTATTTGTAGCTGCTGACTTTTAATTTTTTTCCCCAAGGCGAAACTCCACTTTAATGAGATTCACCATTTCTCCTGTTTACCATTATCATTAAAAGCAAAAGTAAAAGAAAAGCCCACATTTTGGGTTGTCTCCAGAAAAGGAACAGAGGAGAAATCTTCCAATGGGGTCACTGGTTCTGATGAGGGTCCCCATAGAATTCCCTGAATTTGCAGGAACTTCTTCTAATGCCCCTTACACATAGTAAGATTCTCAGACGGAAAATGTTCTATGGGAGCTTGTTGTCAGAACTTCCGACCGTGTGTAAACTCCATCGGACTTTTTCCATCGGAATTTTCGTCACACAAAATTTGAGAGCTGGTTATCAAATTTTCCGACAACAAAATCCGTTGTCGTAAATTCCGATCGTGTGCACACAATTCCGCCGCACAAAGTTCCACACATGCTCGGAATCAAGCAGAAGAGCCGCACTGGCTATTGAACTTCATTTTTCTCGTGTTGTACATCACCGCGTTCTTGGCGTTTGGAATTTCCAACATTTGTGTGACCGAGTGTATGCAAGACAAGTTTGAGCCAACATCCATAAAAAAAACATGGATTTTGTTGTCGGAAAATCCTATCGTGTGTACGGGGCATTACTTCCTGTTTGGATATGGGACAGGAAGTGATGAGAAATCTCCGTAAAGGTGCATAACTAGTGAACAAAAATCTGACAAGGGTTAGAACCCTCCCTTATTCTATCCAAAATGAAAAATAAAGTTTTGCCTATAGTTCTATTTTAAGCAGAACTTAAAAATGGATGGGTGGGGGTTGAGGGGTGTTTCTTGCCATAATGAACAGTTATGATTGGCACACTTACCTACCAGTGTGCCCTCCTCCAGCGATGGGAGGTCCAGGCTTGCGGACATCGCTCTTTTTGAGTTCAGGTCCACTTTAAATAGATTTAAAATAAAAAAAAGTGCACAATCAGCTCAAAGTCAATATCCTTTTCTTTTTTTTTTTTTTCTACAACACACTTAGAAATGGTGCTGGACAGTGAATGGGCTGCAAACAACTACAAACATGTAACAAGAAAACGAATGAATTAAAAAACATGCAAAAAATTAGATGTTCTTTAATCAATTACATAAGACTATGTATATGCAAACCCTAATAACAAACTTCTCTTATTAACTCTCTTTTGGTCTGTTAAATAAATCATTAAAAGCATCCATTAAATCTGTTTGTGCAAAAAAAAAAAAAAAAAAAAAGAAGAAAGAAAAAAAAATACTTACAGATCCTGCCAGAAATCCAGCGTGGATGTATTAGGTCTACAGAACCGTTCCCCTCTATCTTATATAGATGTGGGGAGGGGTGTTCTGTAGTCCAAACAAACTTCCTGTCCCTGTGAGCAAGATTTGTCACCACAGGACAGAAGTTTGTTACTGACAGGATCACTACATAAAAATTAAGGTAATTAAGGTATAAAGGGGCTGAAAAATAATGCAGCTACCACACCTAATAGCTGGGGAGCAGCAATTTATGGCATTCTTTCATTCTGGGGTTTAGATAAACTAAGGGGTGTATTTATAAAAAAAAAAAAAAAATTGCATGTAAATTCATTCTGCGTGAATGGGGGCAAAAATGGATGTTATTAGTCTAATTTCTATTTAAAATTAATGTTAGTCTTCATACAAAGTAGATTAATTCAAACAAGCACATTATGGCCACTAGATGGAGCGGAGGATCATAGGAAATAAATTCTCCATCTCCCTCTAGTGGGCATTATGCAGTATTTTCCTGATTCACTCAATTGTGTATAAAGAATGCCATTCAGCTTGGAGGAGAATATCACCAGCTTTACAGGCCAATAAGCTCTGCAAATTTCCTAATAAATACATCCCTAAGTATTTACGTAACTGCCATTTTCCTCAAACACTGCAGTGTTGTTCCAGCAAATAATAATTGTGTTCATGTGACAAAGTTTTAGTGATGATGTCCAGACAAGGCTGCATAGTGCCACTGCCATGTGGACTTTGGAGTCTATTTACAGGCACTGCTGGAAGTCAAAGTCCCAAGACCTGAAAATGTAATAACAAAGCCATAAACTTCCTGTAAAAGCTTCAAGATCAACTCTCAGATGCATTTACTCTTCATACCTCCAACAAAGCCAATAAAATGTCATAGCTCTAGGGATTGGTCTGGTACCTTGGCACAGATACCAAGTCACTTTAGTAGCCTATACATGTAGACAAAGACTAGGTAGGAAAACTGATAACGGTCTTACTATTATTATCATCACACCTGAGTTCAAAAGAAAAAAAAAACACAATGTTATAGAGAAAGATGAATCATATCCTCTGAACACAGTAACCTTACAGCTCAACTGAACCTTTATATTTAGTTGACCTTCACTTCCAAAATTGAATGTTCCTCCCTGCAATCCCCTTCACTATTTAAAATGTCAATGTTTTTACTGTTACATTTTTATTATTATTTTTTCACTTTTTTTTTTATTACTCCAGCCCACCACCTTCTTCCATTCTCACCTAGGCAAGGGTGATGTGTCCCTGCTCCTGCAGTCTCTTGGCATATACCCGCCACATATCCCCAGAGGCAGCAGGGACACACAGCGGCTGGAGGGCGGACCCAGTGGCACATCATTGGGATCTGGAAAAGAGATAGCTGTTTCCCGATGATGTAGGAAAGGAGGGTGGCAGTGTGGAACCCTACTATTAAAATATAAAAGGTAAAAAGGGACCGAATATATTGCAGTCTCAATTTCTCACTTTAAAAATGTTTTTAAGACCAATGTAATAACTACTTCAGCCCTTATAGACCAGAGCAAATTTTATATTTCTGCAAGAGGACTTTTTATGTTCACCATAAAGGGCAAAGTGACAAAGTCTCTGCTTAAAAGATAAGTTCACCTTTAAAAAAAAAAAAAAAATTATAAATGCACGTTTTTGCAGGTTAAAAGAAAAAATGTAAGAGCCTGCAGAGCATCAGGGGATGGCAGGTGCTAGGTCAGGCTCTTCCTACAGCTCTGATCCCTTACCTCTGTACAGGCTGTCAGTTTCAGAGATGCAAGAAGAGTGAATGGACTACGAGTGTGCTGATCAACCACTGAAACTACAAGTTCGTCTGCAGCAGGCGGCAGATGGGACATGCAGTCCATTCACAGATGCCTGTGAATGAATGACGCAGTCCCACCTCAGCCGCGTCGAATTTAAAAACGTGGCAGTGGCTGTGGGGGAGAGGAACCCCTGCCTGCTGTCACAGGTGGAATGAGAGGGATGCTGCATAGTATTATATTCCTAAAGCTGAACCTAGCCTTTAAGGAAGTACAATCCTAGGACTAAATTTACACTTGCAGCAACCCTTGTCGCCCCTCTGAAAATGAACTGCAGTTGATCTATAAAGCACACATTTAGGGATATTCTCGATGCCTTTTTTTTTTACAATGGAATGGAAATGTTTTATGTACAACCCCAATTCTAAAAAAGAGCATTTTGCAACTACCGTATTTATCGGCGTTTAACATGTACTTTTCCCCCCTGAAAATCAGGGGGGAATCGCGTGTGCATGTTATATGCCGATCCCTGCTGCCTCGGATTGGAAGGAGGGGATGAGCGCTGCTGTATAATACACAGCCGCAATCTCCTGTGTATCCAGCACTCAGTCACACACAGTCTCGCCCCCCTGGCCTGGCATTGGACTGTAAGTGACTGAGCGCTGGATACACAGGAGATT
Organism: Aquarana catesbeiana; assembly: GCF_042186555.1. Taxonomy (NCBI): domain Eukaryota; kingdom Metazoa; phylum Chordata; class Amphibia; order Anura; family Ranidae; genus Aquarana; species Aquarana catesbeiana. The sequence goes on along the minus strand of NC_133327.1, from coordinate 251,943,416 downwards.
GCGGATCTGTGTCATCCAGCACTGGCGCAGCTGCAATCATTGGCAAAGGTGAGTCTGCAGATGTGTACTAAACAGGCTGCAATGATGGGCATGTTAGATGGCATGTTAGAGGCTGCATATGGGCATGTTAGAGGCTGCAGATGGGCACTGCAAAAATGGGCACATTAGAGTCTGCAGATGAGCACTAAACAGGCAGCAATAATGGGCATATTAGAGGCTGCAGATGGGCATAGATCAGGCTGCATTGATGGGCACTGGTGAGGCTGCAGAGCACTGACCCTTATTTTAAAATTTAAGGTTTTTTTCTGAAACTTCCCTCTTAAAGTTAAGGTGCATATTATACGCCAATAAATACAGAAATTAAGTTCATTGGCAACAGGTCAATAACAGGACAGGGTATGAAAAGATCTTAGAGATTCTGAGTGTCTCAGAAGTAAAGATAGGCAGAGTCTCACCAATCTGTGAAAAGCTGTGTCTAAAAATTGTAGAACGATTTCAGAATAATGTTCCTCAACATAAAATTGCAAAGACATTAAATATATCATCATTTATAGTACATAATATCAAAAGGTTCAGAAAATCTGCAGAAATATCTGTGCACAAGGGACAAGGCTGAAGCTCAATATTGAATTGTGATCTTCGGGCCCTCAGATGGCACGATTCTGTGATGGGCATCACTACAAAGGCTTAGCAATACTTCCAAAAATCACCGTCTATGAACACAGTTTGCTGTGCCATCGAAAAATGTAAGTTAAAGCTCTGTCATGCAAAGAAGTCATATCTGAATATGATTCAGAAACGCCGCCATCTTCTTTGGGCCAACGCTCATTTACAATGGTCTGTTGCAAAGTGGAAAACTGTTCTGTGGTCAGACGAATCAATATTTGACATTCTTTTTGGCAACCATGGACACTGTGTGCTCCCGACTAAAAAGAGGAGAGGGACCTTCTAGCTTAAAGTGATTGTAAAGCTTTTTTTTTTTTTAAATAAACAAACATGTCATACTTACCTCCACTGTGCAGCTCGTTTTCCAAAGAGTGGCCCAACACCGTCTTCTGGGGTCCCTCGTGGCTCCTCCACACATCAGATAACCCCCTAGGAGAAGTGCTCTCCGGGGGGGGGGTTACCTTGCGGGCGCGCTCCCAAGTCCATCATTTGGCGTCCATAGCTGCCAAATGTATGACTAGGCCCTGCCCCCTGGAGCCCGCATCATTGGATTTGATTGACAGCAGTGGGAGCCAATGGCTGTGCTGCTATCAATCTATCCAACCAAGAGCCGAGAGCCCCGGGCAGAAGAAGATCGCGTCCCTGCCAAATGAAGTTCCAGGGCTCAGGTAAGTAAAACTGGGGGGGGGCTGGTCACTGCCAGGTGTTTTTTCACCTTAATGCATAGGATGTATTAAGGTGACAAAACACAAGGGTTTACAACCCCTTTAATTTTAGTGCTCAGCTCAAAAGCCTGCATCTCTGATGGTATGGGGGTGCATTAGTGCATATGGAATGGGCAGCTTGCACATCTGGAAAGGCACCATCAATGCGAAAAGATATATCCAAGTTTTTAGAGCAGCATATGTTCAGGCAAGACTGGGGCAACATTCCTCTCCCAAAACTCCAGTAACTGGTCTCCTCAGTTCCCAGACATTTACAGAGTGTTGTTAAAAGAAGAGGGGATGCATGGCCCTGATCTAACTTTTTTGGAATTGGGGTTGTACTCTGCTCCAGCCTTTTGTTGGCCTCTCCAAACTTTTCTGGGATGTGTCGCTGCTTTTTTCTTAAAATGATACATTTTCTCAGTTCAAACATTTGATATGTTTTCTATTTTCTACTGCAAATAAAATTTATGAGATTTGTAAATCATTGAATTCTGTTTTTATGTAGGTTTTACACAGTGCTCCAACTTTTTGGAACTGGGGTTGTAAATACTGTGCAGCAGCCACAAGTCAAGCATTTGGCTCATAGTTGTAGCATGACTCCATTCACTTGGATAGGTTAAATTTAGACCCCTTTCACACTGAGGCGTTTTTCAGGCGCTACAGCGACAAAACCGCCCCACTAACGGCCGAATAGCACCGCTAAAACGGCGCCAAACATAGCGCCGCTTTACCACTGATGCCCGGGGCGGCTCAGTGTGAAAGGGGTCTTAGTAGCAGGACTGGCCACCAAACATGACAGGGGGTATAATTTTTGCTGTGGAGCAAAGCATTGTGACCACAGCTTGAGTACAAGGCTGAGTACAGCCTTGATGGGTTGCATATTCTCATTTAGATGAGTGGTAAAACCACAGCTCAACTGCTTGTCTTTTCTCCCCCTAGCTACCCCACGTGCAGGGGATTTCTCTTATTGTCTCGAATTGTATTGTCTTTTCAGTTATTTTATTAGATGCACATGTGAAGTATCAGCACAATATAAAAAAAAATGCTGATGCTATAAAAGATTATATAGACTATAAAAAATTAAACAAACATTCTGGAATAGTAAACACATAAAAATGATAACGTTGTAAACACTGTAATAATAGCTTAAAATATGTCCACAATGAACATACAACAGGGAAATTCATAAAAACCGGAGAAGCCAGAATCTGGAGCAGGTGTGCATGGCAACCAATCAGCTTCTGTCTTTTATTTCCACAGCTTAAAGTGATTGTAAAGGCAGAAGGTTTTGTATCTTAATAAGCCCCCAATACTTACCTGAGTACCATCTAGATCCAGCAATGTTTCAAAAGTGTCTTGCCTGCCCAGGACTTCCCTCCTCATTGGCTGAGACAGCAGCGCGGCGCCATTGGCTCCCGCTGTTGTCAAAGTCAGTCAGCCAATGAGGAGAGAAAGGGAGCGGGGCGGGCCATGGCTCCGTGTCTGAATGGACACACAGAGCCGGCATGGCTCGGGTGCCCCTCTAGTAAGCTGCTAGTACCTTTAGTATCACTTTAAGTAAACAAGCTAAAGATAGAAGCCGACTGGTTGTCATGCAAATTTGCTCCAGATTCTTGCTGCTCCAGTTTTCAAAAAATTCCCCCTGATAAACACTTTCCCTTTAATACATATCTAATGATTTTAATTAGACATGAATCTGGCTTTAACATGTTTGTATTCTTTATATTTAGGGCTTTCTTTACACTCCTGGCCATTTGGCAACTTTGTCGATCACATTAGAATCATAAATTGTTTAGATACTTTACTGAGTGCAGACATCCTGAAATACATGAGCAGAAAAGGTTCAATAGACTCAGCACTGCCGACTGCCTAGCAAGTATAAAATGCAGACTGCAATTATCTTCCAATCTTCAGAAGCCACTCAAGTGGAGAAGATGTTGATTATAGCTCAGCTTGCATGACTTCACATGAAACTTGGGAAGGCTGCAAAAAAGTATTCTCACTCAAGAAAATTACTAATGTTACTACTTATTTTTTGTGCATCAAGCTATGCGAACTGGAGGGGAGCAACCAAATGAAAGGAAGAATGAGGCTGAGGCTGTCATTTATGGAGCGAAACATACATTAAGAACAAGCTTTTACAGAGGAGAAAAACAACAGACAACTATGCAAGCTCCAAACACTAACATTTGCTCTTACAGAAGGCAAGATGCCTGAATTCAAGGAAAATGAAACGCTACCCAATGATTATCTAGTACAAGTAATACGATTACTGTAATAAAGTATTTCTAGAATAAACTATAGTAAAAAAGAAGGACTCCTTTTAGCCATCAGTATATACTATAGAGGTGAGCGGACAAACCAGTTAATTACAACATGTGATTTTTTTTTTCTGCTGCACAAAAAGAAAAAAAAAAATCTGTCATGTGCCTGGCCATCAAATATGACTAGCTGGCTGGTATGTGTGGTTAAATAGTTGCAACCACCAAACTTATAAAAATGCAGTAAATGGATGTCATATTAGGAGCCCAGAAAAATGAACCAGTCCATAGGGACTATTTGGTCATGGTGGCAGAAGGCCCTCACATCCACTGCTGATCATTTCAGCATTTATATAGAGCAGGGGGTACTTAATTAAAATTCACAGAGGCTCCATCAGTAAAAAAAAAAATGTCCAAATCGCATTTTTTGCGTGCTGGTGCAGATCTTTGAAGCAATATGAGTTCCACCGCTCAGGTAGATCCAAGCCAAGGTGCATGCGTACTTCAACCTCCAGAGGGAGAAGAGCCCCAGGTGCTGGCTATTGCTAGTACAAGTGAATATGGACGAAGAAATCTGGACAGCCGCACACCGGAATAAATTGTATTCGCCTTTATTCGTAGAACAGGATCGTGGAGTGTACAGGACACCACAGTGGGGTGGTACAGAAAAGCAACTGACGCATTTCACACTTACATTAAGTGCTTACTCATAGCTACGAGTAAGCACTTAATGTAAGTGTGAAACGCGTCAGCTGTTTTTTTGTACCAGCCCACTGTGGTGTCCTGTACACTCCATGATCCTGTTCTACGAATAAAGGCGAATACAATTTATTCCGGTGTGCGGCTGTCCAGATTTCTTCGTCCATATCCACTGGTGCAGATCTTTCACAGCACAGCCTTCTCCTCCTAGATCACAATCATGTTCTTACATCAGTGTTCTCAGTCTCCGCACATCACAGTCTCCCACTTCACATCACAGTTTTCCCTTTAGAGTAGTGTTGTCAGGCCCCCTTCACATCACCCCCACCCCCTTCACAGTAGCGTACTGAACACCCTTCACATTACATCACACACACCCTTTTTTCACGGCAGTGTCCTCAGCCCCCCTTCAAATCATAATTCCCTCCAGTACTGTCCTCTGCCCCCTTCAAATCCTCCCCAGTACTGTACTCTGCCCCCTTCAATACCCCCCCCAGTACTGTCCTCTGCCCCCTTCAAATCCCCTCTGGTACTGTCCTCTGCCCCCTTCAAATCCCCCCCAGTACTGTCCTCTGCCCCCTTCAAATCCCCCCCCTTAGTACTGTCCTCTGCCCCCTTCAAATCCCCCCCTTAGTACTGTCCTCTGCCCCCTTCAAATCCCCCCCTTAGTACTGTCCTCTGCCCCCTTCAAATCCCCCCCTTAGTACTGTCCTCTGCCCCCTTCAAATCCCCCCCCCCCCCCCCAAGTACTGTCCTCTGCCCCCTTCAAATCCCCCCCCCAGTACTCTCCTCTGCCCTCTTCAAATCCCCCCCCCAGTACTGTCCTCTGCCCTCTTCAAATCCCCCCCCCCTCAGTACTGTCCTCTGCCCCTTCACATCATCCCCTCCCCCCAGTACTGTACTGACACTGGTTTGGAGATTTCTTCCCTCCCAAAGCACTTAGAAATTTCCAAACAGCAGCCCAGTCTGGGAATACCAAAACCCATAGAAAGATGTAAAAAACATTTTCTCCGCTCACCATCGATATTCCAGAGCCCCGCACTCTGTGAACCTGTGTCCTTTCTACAGTCATTTTCACAGTGGCAGGACCTTGCACTGTCACAAGGGCAATTCAGTAAAGCAGTTGTAAAACCTGTGGTATGGTCCTTTTTAACAGTCCTGCATCTAATTCATAAAAGCTTTTTGAGTTCCGACATGCACAACTAATTCAGGCAGTACTTTTTTTGCCCCACTTTTTTTGCACCAAATTCAAAAGAATTACCTCCAGTTCATAAATAAGATAACCGGAGGTAATGAGGGCAACATTATGTTCGTGTGCAGAGATGAGCTAGTTTTCAGAGTGGAGCCAGAGTGTGTATACCTCTTTGCATGTCACCCTCTACTACCTCTCATACCATCACTAATTGCTAGGACACCAACATCTACACTGCATTACTGATTGCTAGTACATTATTGGCTACACAGAGAACAGCATCCTAGCAACCAGCTATGCTATGTAGCCGACAGCGTCCTGGAAACTAGTGATGCTGTGGGGTCCAAGAGCTGAATGTGCACAGAGTGTATACAGGTACGTGAATCTGTCCCAGGGATTGACATTTTTTCTGTGAAGGCAAGAAACATTCCTAAAGAGTGTCTGCAACGCACTTTTATGGTTTACGGGGATAGTCTTTGCAAGATATTTTAGGTAAATCTGTAAAGGATACCAGCTAAATGTTATTAATCTTTTTAAAGCGGAGGTCCACCCTAAAAAAAAAAAAAAATTACATAAACAGGCTCTTTAAATTTAAAAAAAAAAAATTTGAAAGAAAATTTTTTTTTTTACTTACCCGAAACGCCTGTTGCTAGGCAGTCTTCCTAATCTGCCAATTCCTTCTCCGCTGAGCTGTTCCTTCTCTTCATCCCTTGCGTGGTGTTCTGGGAAATTGGGCTGTCTTCTGGGACCTGTGTGTGTCCCAGAAGACAGCCGCCCATTCACAAAGCGCTGCGGGACTCGCGCATGTGCAGTAGGGAACGGGCAGTAAAGCCATAAGGCTCCACTGCCTGTTTCCCTTAGATAGAATGGTGGCGCCGGCACTTGTTCCGATGGGCGGATCGGCTTATGGGGGGCGACGTCACGGGCTCCCTAAGTGCTCTTATTTGTTTGCCTCCTTCTTGTGTTGAACTACCCAATCCTCCAATTCCTCAGATTCATACTTATCTCAACCCTACTGCCCTACTCTTAACATTTTGGATTTCCCCCAACCTTTCTGTTCTAGCAAATGGTCACCAGGACAAATAGTAAGCGAATCTCCCCAAAGACAAATAGAAATGAAAAGGTTCTAACCCCTATATACTCTATCCAAAACTAAAAAACAGTTAGCAATTCACAAAAACATTAAATAAATAATAACAATAATAATAAAAAAAACTGTTTCAGCTGACAAAAAAAAAAAGAAAAGGCATACTGGATAACTGACTCCTCGGAACAAAGTCCCTAAAGATATGGTCATCAAAAGAGGGTAAAATGCACAGCCATCACACATGCAGGATACTGCTTAAAGCTAGAGGTGTCTAAGCCAGAGGCTCAATCCACAAAAGTACTTGGCAAAGCATCAGCCTGTGGCATGCTAAAAAGAACACAGTTCAGCATCTTAGTGCACTGCACAACAGAGATCATCTAATACCATGGCTGTTGCCGGGATTTGTACACTGCTGACAAATGCGATTCTGCCCATAAGCATATAACAAAGATTTGTTTCACTGGCTCAGATAAAAAAGTAATATTGCTACATTCTCACACAGCCCATTTATGAAAGCTTTAGCTTTATATATAGCTTTAGTGAGCTAACTTACCAAAGACAAAATATGTCCCTACATCGTGCAGACATTTGAAACCTAAAGAAATCTTTGCAGGGATGTCCTATCCTCTTCCTGTCTCTGAACCACTCTAGCACTGTGGAGATAAATATTATCACGTCTTCTGTGAAGCAGCTACTAAGTCATTCCCAATGGGGACCTGCCCCCGCCTCCTCCATTGAGAAACGTTCTTTCATTAAATGTGACACAATCTGTGAATGGGGGAGAGAATCCTGCGACTACAGCGCTGGAAGTTCAATGACAGGAAGAGGACAGGCATCCCTGCACAGATACCTCCAGGATCCAGTTATCTGCATGATGTAGCACAAATTTCATTATGGGAAAGTTAGTTTTTTTTTTTTTTTTTTTTTTTATGGCGAAGCTTAAAAAAAATGTTCTTCCATGGGAAACGGTAGCCGGTAATCTTTCATTACACATACCAAGCCTATAAATCATTCCTAAAGTGATACTAAACACACACTGTTAAATTTCATAACTCTCTTCTCTTTCTGAATATGGATGATGGCACTGTATTTTAATTAAAAAAAAAAACCCATCCAAGTACCTTTTTTCTAATCAATATACAGGAGTCACATGACAAAGCTCTTTCCCAGACTGTCTGCTGGGAAACATAAGCAGGAGGAGCTTTTAGTCCTCTGCTGCTGGTCACATGTTCAAAAAAAAAAAAAACAGCCCTTGGGATACAGAGTAAAAAAATAATATCAATAAACTGCTTTAAATTGTCATACAAATATATATTTATTTATTCTTTTATGGCAATAACATGGTGTGGGTGAATTTCTGCCAGTCACAGGCTGTGTCACACCCCTCCAGCCTGTGTCTTAGAATAACAGAGGTGAAGCCTCCATCAATTAGGATGCAATATCCCACCCCCATACTAGCCGGTTAGTGAACATTTAGGAAGAGGGAGGGATTGGGCTGTCAATTGCCACTGTGTATATACCCAGATGTATGACTCTATAGTCACATGGGCTGCTCAGATGTGATAGGGAGGCAATGCTCCGCATTCAAACTCTCTGAAAACTGAGCATGTAAACTAGCTTAGGAGACATACCTGGGGGAGACTAAAGAAGACAATGTTTGGTCCCGGTAGTCGACTATGGTGCACAAGGGAATTCTCAACATTTTCCTGGTGGAGGCGAATTACAAAGTATTGTCTTGTTGGTATCTCGTTCCAGTATGGTTAGCCAAAATATTCCCCGACATATCGCCCCCTTTGCTTCAGGGGGTGTGGACAGGAGGGCAATATGTTCTATATTTGGTGGACATGCCCAAAAGCACGGGTTTGGACAAGAATATTACATTTGGTAGAACTGGTGACCAGGCTGAATATTCCCAAAAACATTAAAATGGCATTATTTTTCAATCTATCGAGTGATTCACCCAAACATCTCAAGACTCTAGCTTTTTTTTTTTTTTCCTAGCAAACAAAGTTGCCATAGCATGAAAATGGAAATCTCCTGCGATTAACCTAGCGTTAGTCAACAACACAATCTCCTGGATCATGATTAATGAAACATTGACTAGCATCCTTCAGGAAAAGCAACTTTGTTTTGAAAAGGGTCTGGAACCACTGGATTAGATACCTTCAGTCCCCATGATGGGTGGGATGGAGGGGGGGCGGGAGTTGGTGGCGGTCTGGAACGTGGTGATCGGCTGTAATTCTCTACTCCCTTCTCTCTCATCTTTATTCAACTTTCCTCTAACTTCTATATTGACTTCTTGAACGTTTTGATGTGGGCTACAAGGCAGGGTTGTTAACCTCCCGCAGCATTTTTTTACTAACAAAAACATGAACAATTTACTGACAAATCATATTTTTTAATGACAAACTAAAAAAATTACAGAACTCACAATAAAAGACCAATATTTAAACAGTATAAACACAATATGAAAATGCTGACAATGCCCATAACAAGTAATTTGTCTGGTTTACACTAAAAAGTCAACAGAGCGAGAAAAAGAAAAAAAATCTTACGGGCAGTAGTAAAAAAAAAAAAAAAAAAAAAAAAAAAAAAATCACAGATTTTTACAAACTGTCAGTAAATTTACTTATGGTTGATAACCCTGCTACAGGGCTACCTCTAGCCTAGTCTAAGCATGGAAGCATGGTGTTCCTCCGTTTAGCATTGGTCATTTATGTTTGGTGTTACAGAATCTTTTTTTTATAGTAATTCCCTTCTTTTTTTTGTCTTTTAAGAATAATATATGCATAATAGTTCTGAATTACCTCATATGCAAGTATCATCTTTACAATACCTATAGTGAATGGACAACCCCAACCACCGCACTTTGTGCTTTTCGCATATCTCCATCTTACCCCTCTGGGCGGAGTTGGTTGTGGAAAGTCATTATGATGGCTTTGTGATTTCTTAATGCAACACCGTTGTTTGATATTAATCTGTACAACGTAGTACTTTGCTTGTCTAAATTTTCAATAAAAATTATTGGAAAAGAAAACTGAGCATGTGCAGAAGCTGTCACCACTGCATTGGGGACATGATCAAAAGGGGGAGAGAACAGCAGGGTTGACCAGGAATTTTGCAGAATATAGAAAATGAATCCCATAGTGAATGAGTATGAACAGCATGTAGTACAACATTTGATAGTTTTTTATGTTGTGGGTTTAGTGACACTTTAAGCAATGAGACTGTATTAGCAAGAAATAAACTGCTGCTGCCTAGAATATATACACATACATGTTCAGCCTTACATATCAGGCTGTGATTTGTCCTGCAGACAGCATTCTTTACAGAAGCTCCAAAATTACCGAACATTCCAATAAGAATTTGAGGCTCCATATGAACTTAGATACTGCCTCTCATCTTGGAGATCATACATTCCATCTTTGACGGGGCTGCTTAGTAGTCCATGACATGATCAAGTACCCTATCCAAGTTTGTAGACTGAGATTTCTAAATCACAAAACCCTATATACTGTATATCAGAAAAATGTTTCAGACTTCTTGATTCCCATGTGCAATGTAATTATAATGCTGTGCAATGAAGCATAAGCTTACATTTTTATTTTTTCAATATTAAACACCCAGCATAGAAAGAGCAGAAGATTTGCATATTTAAACAATTGAATATGTAAATAACTTTCTTAGCACTTTACTCAACAGGCTGCTGAAGGTCAAGTCACTGGTGCATCAACAGCAATACCGTACATACAGTATAATAAAAAGGAAGACTTGAATTTTTTATAGTATTCTTCGTATTCTCTTTTTTTATTTTCTCCTACAAAAAGACAATTAGTGCAGACAACTCGGGTGACCTGAGGACATTGCCGGCTCTAAAACAAGCTTTAAAGTTGAACACAGTTCCCCATCCTGGAATCTGAACAGATGTCCGCTTTCACTTGCTAAATCCGCATGCCAGGACAATGGATGACTGTACTTGAAATACCTACTTAGCATGACCCTGCTCAATAAAGTCTACTGCCTTTTGATCCTGTGGTCTTGGGGCCAGATTTCAAGCACCCACTATAGCCACAGCATGAAAGCACAGAGAAATGTCTGGAATTCTCTGCGTAAAAGCACTCACCCTCATTCCTGTACGTTACCATGGAAGCACGCAACTGACATCACAAGACCAATGACAATCGACCATGCAGCTTTATTAGCCACTTTAATAATTTGACAATGCTCAACACAATGCACTGGACAGTATAGAATAGCATGCATTTAAATGACAGCTGTGAATGTACAATATACATATAAAGTTCTGCATAAATTGTCGGTACCTGCAATAAACAAATAAAATAATAAATAAATTACAGCTATGACTTTGTGGCTTTATGTGCTTAACAGCCCATTTAGATCTATGGTTGTGCATATATGTGTGTATGTTTTTTATAGCATTGGCCGGGTGTATAGGCTTGAATCAAAGTGCATTTTTTTGTGTGTTGACACACATTGTAATGCTGATTGCTGCAAGTTTTCATAGTGTTTTTAAATGTACAGTTTGGACTGGATGGGGTTAACAGCTATTGAACAAGGATTATCAATATCTGATGTGAGCGCATTAAAAAGCATTTTATCAGAATTTTGATGTGATATAATTCATTTCTATGGTCCTTCCAATGCATTAAGACGCAGAAAAAAAAGGATATGCATGTCTATGTCGAAACATACTGCATTGCTAAGATGGTCACAGTCACTGCCTTTATAATGAGGAACCACGATACATGTGTTTTAGTGCATCAAAACACCAGCATTAAAAGGCAACAGTGTAAGCTGGCTCTAAAGCAAACAAGGGAAGTAAAGTAGGGAACACACTAAGAAAATATGAAGAAAACATTTGTACGAGGCACGATCGTTCAATTTTTATAAAGTGTTAATGTTTACTGTTTTCGGACAATTTTTGTATGAGAAAAATCAGATACAACAGACTGCACAGGAACAGAAACAAACAAAAAAAAAGCCTTTGTCGTACGAGAATTTTCGTACATTATTTCAATCTTCAGCTTTGTTTTGCTGTGAAACACCCAAGGAAAACCGGACGATCGTTCACCGATTTTCTTATAGTGTGTACCCACTAAGCTGTCATTTCCAACCTTTTCTATAACTGGCATTTTACTCCAAAGACTTTCATACTTTCTAATTCACTGACGTGCATATCGGAGTTCTGACAGTATTTGTTGAGTTGCTGACCTAGTATGCAGCAACTTCAAACAAACACTTAACAAGACAGCCAGAGTACTAGCATTTTCAGCAAGGGGTTATCATCAACAGTCTCATATTTTGTATTTGAGTACAGGTTTCCTATAAAAGGGTCATATTACCCAAAGGTAACTATAAGTGAATGAATATGGTTAAGTCAAATACTGGCTTCATAGACTTTATAGGTATTCCAACACCCACCATTTCTGGCTTCAATCCTGCCCAACTTGTGTTCTTTTTGCAGGGTTCATAAAATATGCTCAAGTAAATCTATCACTAGTATGCACATAAAAAGCATGATATAGCAAGACTGGGCACCTGAAGCACTGAAATTTCTGTGCATCTGTGGTGCCTCCAACCCTAGGGACACCCTTTATTATTTGATCACCTGCAGATTTTGCAAGTTTGCCCACTTACAAAGAAATGAAGGGTCTATCCGTTTTATTATAGGTGTATTTTAAACGATAGAAACAGAATATCAACCAAAAATCCAGGAAAAACACACGATACAAATGTTACAAATTGAGTTGCAGTTCAGTCAGTAAAATAAGCAAATAAGCAAAACGTGACTTCGTACTTGGTAGAGAAACCCTTGTTGGCAAGCACAGAGGTAAGATGTTTCTTGTAGTTGGTGACTAGGTTTGCACATATCTCCGGAGGCATTTTGGCCCACTCTTCGTTACAGACTTCTCTAAATCTTAAAGGTTTCTTGGCTGTAGCTTGGCAACTCAAAGTTTCAGCTTCTTCCATACATTTTCTATAGAATTAAGGTCTAGAGACTGGCTAGGCCACTCCATGACCTTAATGTGCTTCTCCTTAAGCCACTCATTTGTTGCTTTGGCGGTATGTTTTGAGTCATTGTCATGCTGGAAGACCCATCCATGACCCATCTTCAGTTTTCTGGCTGAGGGAAAAAGGGTGTCATCCAAGGTTTTACAATACATGGCCTCATCCATTGACCCCTCAAGTCGGTCTGTACCTTTATCAGAAAAAAGGACTCCAAAGCATAAAGTTTTCACCTCCGTGTTTGACCGTAGGGATGGTGTTCTTAGGGTCACAGTCAACATCCCCCCCCCAAGCACGGCAAGTCCCTCTCCTTAAGAAGGCACATGTCCAGTCATGCCAATGAACATCTAAAATGATTCAGAGAAGGATTGGGAGAAAGCGCTGTAGTCAGTTGAGACCAAAATTGAGCTCTTTGGCATTAACTCGACTTGCCGTGTTTGGAAGAAGAAAAATGCTGAAGCACATTAAGGTCATGGAATGGCCTAGCCAGTCCCCAGACCTAAATCCTATAGAAAATTTATGGAGGGAGCTGAAACTTTGAGTTGCCAAGAAACCTTAAAGAGGAAATGCAGTCTGCTCACATAATTTATAATAAAAACATCTTTGCCATTCCGGAGATTCCCTCCAACCACCTTGCATAATATTTTATATATACTGTAAATCTGTACTTGCCAAACATGCTGAAGAAATCTCCCTCCACTGAATCTGGCTGCATCCATTTTGATTGTGGGCAGCTGAAGCTGCTGCCTGTTCACTTCCTGGATTTACACAGAGGCACACCTCCAGCTTAGCAGCTCTCATTGTCTCTCTTTTGACTCATCCCCCCTCCCTTCCTGGCAAACTCTCACGAGAGTGAGAGAGAAAGCTGTGCATGATGTCATAAGCCTAAGCTTTTTACTAGACAAGAAACAGGAAGTGGGCTGTATAAGGTATTTACTGGCAGAAAAAAAATATGTTTTACTATCCAAAGGTAAAACAACAAGGGCAGAAGATTTAATAGATGGAAAGTTGAAAAAATTACTGAAGGTCCACTTTAAGGATTTAGAGAAGAAATGTAAAGAAGAGTGGACCAAAATCCCTCTTGAGATGTGTGCAAATCTGGTAACCAACTAGAAGAGACATCTCCACCAAGTACTAAGTGATGTTTTGCTTGGGGATCAAATACTTATTTTACTCAACTTAATTTATAGAATTTGTTTTATTAGGGTTTTTTTCTGGATTTTTGGTTGATATTCTGTCTCTATCATTTAAATAAGTCTATGATAAAAACTCTAGACCCTGTATTTCTTTGTAAGTAGGCAAACTTACAAAATCTACAGGGGATAAAATAAATATTTTCCCCCACTGTATATCTTTATTGGTTTAACAAAATATCAAGAAGAGACCAAACCACTTTTAAATAATGTTGGCCGCAGACAAAGGGACACTTCAAATAGTCTTTGATTTCAATGCCCAACCTTGAGTACTGGCACACCCATCAGTGACTCAAAGCCATCACAGGTAGATTTGGACCCACTCATTATTGCTGTAGTATGTGTGTATTTGCATTGCAAGGAGCTCAAACATTGCAATCTAGCCACAGGAGGTCCCCAAAAATATAGGAAACTACTAAGTTAGTTTAACACTACCACAGCTATCAAAAACTCAAATATAGGTTTTGAATGGACAGACCCTTTTAAGGAACACCTACATGAAAAAATAAATAAAAAATCTGTGAAGAGGTTAGGGGGTAAATATTTTCAGGCCAGTAGAAAATGATGTAGCGGTCAAATTGTCCCTTTTACAAAGCAACAGGGCCACTATGCCAAGGTATTTGCTTGACTGTCGAGACAAATGAACAAATAGCTTCTCAATCATGGTACTATACAACAGAAATTCACCCTTAATCTCTTACAATCGATCGCAAGCTTTAGATTGTAATACCTTGTCTCAGTCTCCAAAAGATGAAAAAAAATGAGCACGTGTTAACATCAAGAACCAGTCTGTGCAATCCATAAAGCAAAGTCAGAATCACTGTAATTTGTTCCAAAGGAAGCAATCAATCACAGATTCTAGTGCAGGCACTGCTCGTTTAGTCATCTGTGTAGTGGAACCATTAATCCAGCACAGGTATAAATAATGTGACTCCTACTGAAAAAAAGGACCCTATACAAGTACATAAATTGCTATTGTTAAATTGCTTGTATTTTTATGTCTTTACATTTCAATTTATGTCAAAATGATAACTGGAATCCTCACAGTAGCTGGTTAGCACTTTCGCCTAGCAGCACTAAGGCCGCTGGTTCAAATCTCAACTACACTTCCTGCCTGGAGTTTGCATGTGTCTGCGTGGGTTTCCTCCCATACTCCAAAGACATGCTGGTATGTTAATTGGCTCCTGTCTAAATTGGCCCTCGTATGTGAATATGGATGTGCGCATATGAATGTAAATTAGACAACTCAGATTGTAAGCTCCTTGAGGGCAGGAACTGATGTGAATGTAGATTATATGTATGTAAAGCTTGTGTAAATTGGCGGCGCTATACAAGTACCTGTAGAAAATAAAGAGGAACTGAACTCTGGTAAGCTGTGCTCAGAAAAGACAAGCAGGGGTTAAACGACTAGTCACGAGTATTGCATGATAATTTCCTCATTACTAACCCAACATGCCTTAAACTCACCACACACATTACAATCTGTATATTCTGCTTTTGAGCTACCAATAATTATGCAGTGTTGGGGCCTTTCTGATTGGATAAACATTGGTAGGATAAAATAGGTAAGTGCTCAAATTACTCAGTAATGGTAAATGTAAAGTTGATTGTACAAAGGTTTTCATTGTGTCTTCGTGTGGAGGCAGCCACATTAGAAGACCAAGGCTTTGCTCTTCTATATCAAAGCTGCCCTTGGATGACCAGAACGCCGGTAAGTGAACTATTTTCAGGCGGAATCTAAGACAAAATTTGATTTTATTTTTTTAAAGACACAGGTAGATTTTTCAGCACAATCAACATTTCCCGAAGAACTTAGCAAGTCTTCACTTTTTTGAGTTTGGGTCCACTATCCACTCAACTAGGTTTTCATCTTTCTCCAAGTTTTTATAAGAGGAGCAAAAGTGTGTTTTTTTAATATTGTGCAGATTTCAGCGCTGACGTCCAATCACAGTGTTATTACATAAATGCAAAGACTGTTCCGCTAAATCCATCTGTAAATTTACAATTAAATTCCTCAACTAGATTTCCAAAATCTGTCCTAGATAACATATTTGCAGACTTCTTGAGGCACGTGACAGCATGATTTGAAAATCAACTGATCTATGCTACGCTGTACATCAAAGAACTCTACAACTGATAAACATTGAATTTATTATGCTAATTCTACTGATTGCATAATTAAAATAACAATTTTTTGCTATTATTGTACGTGCTTTGCCAAAATCTAACAGTACCAATCTGTTCAACACCACGGAAAAGTTGTAGACATTTTCTGCCAGATCTTCCCTGCTGTGTCAGCCATACTTATGGTAATCAGTGGAAGCACCTAGTGTCAGACTATACATGGGATTCTTCATTTCTTGCACTTAGAGCCTGTTCACACTGTTGTGCTGCATTAAGGTGAGTTATATCATGTATTAATATGTGTTGTGTTAAGGCAGCCTATTAATTTGAATGTGAAGCCTAATGCACCAAAAAAAGGTTTCTTTTTTTGTTGTTTTTGTCTTTTTAACTATTCCTGTCCATTGTAGTTTGGTGAAACAAGTCCCTTAGCAAGGTGCTTCGGTATATCTTTCAGAATGAATAGCACTGTACTGCACCAAAACTCCTTACTGAAGCTCAATAGTGAAAGTGGATCCTTATAGCTAACATTGCTGGCTCCCTTCTAAAAATGAATAGACTTCAATAATCTGAGTCAATGACCCCAAACAAGTATAACAAATAAGAAAGTCCAACTTTTCTCCGCCTTTCATTTGAAATACGCTTGCTCAAGATCTGAAACTTTGAAGTATTGAACTCAGCTACAGCCAGGCTTCATTGAGACCCTACAGAGATTCACTAAGATCTGATATATTACAGAGACTGACTGAGATCTGATACTCTGCAGAGACTCACTGAAATCAATACTCTATAGCAGTCTTTTCTCAATTTCTGATTTTTTTTTAACATGAAGAAACCACTAAAAGAATTTTCCATTCTCAAGGAACCTCTACATAGAATAATTTATTTATCTACAGCTCACAGTACTTAGCATGATGGTCAGTTGTTAGAATCCCCCACTTACAAATAGCTAAAAAAGATGATTCATTTCAGCGGTTAATTCATTGTCTAAAGGGTATAAATTATTTAACCACTTGCCGACTGCTGCATGACGATGTACGTAAGCAGAATGGCACGGCTGTGCAAATGTGCGTGCCTGTACGTCCCTCTGTCATTGTAGGCTAGCGGGCGCACGCACGCCGGTGGCATCGCGCCCGCTGACTCGATGTCCGCCGGTGGCCTGCGATCGTGGCACGGAGAGGCATGTCTATGTAAACATGTGTAAACGGTGTCTATGTAAAACAAGGCATTTCCCTATTCTGCCTCGTGACATGACAGGGATCTACTTCTCCCAGTGATCGGGAGCAATGATCTCTGTCATGTTCTAGTGAGCCCATCCCCCTACAGCTATAACACACTGAGGGAACACACTTAACCCCCTGATCGCCCCCTAGTGTTAACCCCTTCCCTGCCAGTGACATATACACAGTAATCAGTGGCTATTTTTAGCTCTGATTGCTGTATAAATGTCAGTGGTCCCAAAATAGCGTCAAAAGTGTCCGATCTGTCGGCCGCAATCACAATAAAAATCACAGATGGCCGCCATTACTAATAAAAAAAAAATTAATAATAAAAATGCCAAATCTATCCCCTCTTTTTGTAGATGCTATTACTTTTCAGCAAACCAATCAATATACGCTTACTGCAATTTTTTTTTACCAAAAATAAGTAGAGGAATACATATCAGCCTAAAAACTGAGGAAGAAATACGTTTTTTTAATATATTTTTGGGGGATATTTATTACAGCAAAAAGTATTTTTTTTTTTTTTTTTTTTTCAAAATTGTCAGTCTTTCTTTGTTTATAGCCCAAAAAATAAAAATCGCGGGGTGATCAAATACCACCAAAAATAAAGCTCTATTTGTGGGGAAAAAAGGATGTTAATTTTGTTTGGGTGCAACGTCGCACGACCACGCAATTGTCAGTTAAACCAACGCAGTGCAGAATCGCAAAAAGTGCTCTGGTCATTAAGGGGGTAAATTCCTTTGGGGCTGAAGTGGTTAAGGAACCTCTACTAAAACCTCTGAAGGAACCCTGGTTGAGAAAGGCTTCCCTACAGAGATTCACCGAGATCTGACCTGCACTTTAATGTGTCTTGGCAGACTTACCTTAGTGCAAGCTTTCCCAGTCAGGGTTTTGTGATTCCTAAGATATCTTCAGAGGTTGTGTTAGGGGTTCTTTGAGCAGTGACAAATTGATGATTGGTGCCTGGCCTGCATAGTTCCAGCACCAAAGCCAGTGGCATGGAACCTTCTTGTACAGCAGTTTTCAACATCTGCTCTTAAAGGGTAAAGGTAGGGGCACAATTACATCATGGAACGCAACGGTAGCAGTTTCTATCATTTTCAATCAGAAAACACAATCTGAAAACTGATAATTCACTGTAAATCTAAACCATAGTTATGCAAAAAACTTGCCTCTCATTATATCCTACTTAAACTGTCTCAATCTAAAAAACAAATGTCTCATAAAAGTCGCTCATTAAATTAGTCTAACTATATGTGCTCTTTCTTTTCAAAATGTTTAAGTATTACCAAAATACCTGTTTAACCTGTCCGTTACTTTGAATTTCTTGTTCCATGGATTGCATGCTTCCATTCCCTCTGCATTAGACAAGCTGGCCCCCCCAATGATCACCCGAGGGAGCACTGCAAGAAGAAGAACATCGCAATTTTCCTTGTACATACCTGCCTTGCGGTCTTTGGTCCGGTCACGTGACATTACGGACCCCCAGCATTAGGTGGGTCCTAAATGCCTCAGAGAACATAATTTACATAATAACAGGAATGCTGTCCTCTGCAGCATTCTTCGTTAACTCAGGGAGGCATGTGGCATACCCCCCTAGGGCACGTGTCAAACATAAAACCTGCAGGCTGAATCCGGTCCGCCAGGCCATTTGATGTGGTAAAATATATAAATACAGCACTCACAAACAAAAACCCATAATAAGTGATAACAAGAAACATAAAGTCTATACAAAACTATGAAGGTGCTTCACAAATAGTGTGTGAAAATGCAGGGAATGCTTAACATCTGTTGCGCGGAAAGTGTAGAGAAAATGTTGCAGAACAATTTTCAGGTGCACCAAGACACCCCCACATGTATCCCCACTCACCAAATCACAATAACACCCAGCTTTTCAGTCTGGGAGTCAGTAAAGGCTTGTAACGATATCCAAGGAATGTTGCAGGATGGCAGGTTCACTGATGAGATGATAAACGATCTTTCAACGTTGATACTCCGCCATAAAAAAAACAGGTACCCAAAAGGGAAGAAAAAGGGGGGACCAATAGTGAAGCATGCTAAGATTGAAAATATATTGCGCATAAAAGGTTATACTTACAAAAGTTAAAATCAGGCATTGAAACAATCAGAGGAGGCAGCAAACACCATTAACAGCGTTCCCACGAGACCAGAAATGACGTCAGAACTGGAAGTGTGTGACCTCAAAACGTGACACACTTCCGGTTCTGACGTCATTTCGTTGAAGGATCATTTATCATCTCATCAGTGAACCTGCCATCCTGCAACATTCCTTGGATATCATTACAAGTCTTTACTGACTCCCAGACTGAAAAGCTGAGTGTCATTGTAATTGGTGAGTGGGGATACATGTGGGGGAGTCTTGGTGCACCTAAAAATTGTTCTGCCACATTTTCTCTGCACTTTCCGCACACCAGATGTTAAGCATTCCCTGCATTTTCACACACTATTTGTGAAGCACCTTCATAGTTTTGTACAGACTTTATGTTTTTTGCTATGACTTATTATGGGTTTTTGTTTCTGAGCGCTGTATTTATATATTTTACCACTAAGTTCAAGTGTCTAGCACTTTGTGTATAGCAGCTTCATTCAATCATTTTTTACCACCCATTATATAAAAAAATTTTTTTTTTTTCACACCATCAGCGCGGGTTTATATATTTACTTTATATATTTTTTCCCAGGCCATTTGACGTGGCCCTCGCACTCAGGGCATTTTTTCAGCTGGAAAGTGGCGGAATTCCATTGCACCATCTCTAGCTCTCGCCCTGAGCTCACCACTCTGTCACTTGTAAGCACAGAAGCCTTATGTGTTTACAAGGACAGCTTTCACAGATTCCTGCCTGCCCTCCACTAACGGCGGGCACAAGGGAAATGCAGGTGCAGCGTTTTCATAGGTGGGATACGGTATCTCGTGGTAGGATGCACTGTGATTTCCATCTGTGCCCGGGTGCACAGATGCCAACCATTGATCTCGCTGCAAGTGAGAGGAGGAGCACTACACTGCAGAGACGTATTAGAGCTGGGTCGGTTATTTTATTTAAAAGGTGATATGCAAGGAAGCTTGGGGGGATATGGGCTGTAGAGGGAGGTGTGTACAGAGGTGGGGGAGAGTGGTGCTGTGTCAGAGCTGAGGAGAGGTGGAGGGGAGATGTGGACAGCCTGTGAAAGAGAAATTATTATTATTATACAGGATTTATATAGCGCCAACAGTTTGCACAGCGCTTCACAACATTAGGGTAGACAGTACAATTACAATACAGTGGGATCAGTGGGCACTGCTCGTTAGAGCTTACAATCTAGATGGGAGGGCCAAGTAGAACAAATGGTAATAACTGTGGGGGATGAGCTGATGGAGAAAATGAAAATACAGTTGTTAGGTGTGAGTAGGGTGGGCTTCTCTGAAGAGAAGGGTTTTCAGGGATCGTCTAAAAGCTAATAGAGTAGGAGATAATCGGACAGATTGGGGTAAGGCATTCCATAGGATTGGAGAGGCTTTGGAAAAGTCCTGGAGGTGAACATGGGAGGAGATGATGAGGGAGCTAGAGAGCAGGAGGTCTTGAGAGAAACGAACAGAATGAGTAGGTTGGTATTTAGAGACTAGGCTAGTGATGTAGCTTGGGGTTAAATTGTGTATGGCTTTGTAAGTAGTTGTTAGTATTTTGAATCTAATTCGTTGGGTGAGCGGAAGCCAGTGGGGGATTGAAAGACAGAAGTAGCAGACACAGAGCGATTGATAAGGTGGAGTCTGGCAGCAGCATTCATGCTGGATTGAAGGGGTGATAGACTCTGTAGAGGTAGGCCATGATGAACCCTGCACACTGCATTATGCACGCCTGAACCCTGCACTCCTCTTCGTAACACATCCCTGAACTCTGCACTATGTATGTAGTAATGCAGAATGCACAATGTACTTCTGGTATTTATTGCCCATTTATGATCCTGCCAGCGTTCGATCCGGTTTGGTTGTGGTGGTGGTGGGGGGTGCATGATTGAGATCCTGTACCTATTCTCTGGGGAAAAAAAGCCCTGGATATGTTAATATAGTTGAGGGCAACAATAATGCTGATACAGCCTGTGATGAAATTGAATTTGACACCCCTGCCCTTGAGGCATCTCCATAAAGCTTAGAGTAGGTTGAATGACACTGGGCATCAATTAACCAGGAAGAAGATTGACACTAAAACTATTTTTAAGTGTATAACTACTGCGGATGAGTGTCCCTTTTCTCTTTTTCTAAGCTGGAGTTGGCCTTTAAACTACAATTAAGGTCTCCATGCCTGTCAATCATAATATACAAGCATTAACATGGCATTTTGCAGTGTAACTAATTGACATGCACATTTCACTAAACCCAATTTTTTTGCAATGCACCATGGACACAATTTCCATCAGTGCTACCTGTATCTGAAACCAGAGGGTTAGGAGGGCAATGTTATCTGCCATTTCCCCCTATATGGAAGGGCCAGATTCATTGCCACTTCTCCCTGTAGTGGGGCATGTCAGAGAGTGGCCTTTGCGGCCACGTGGGAGCATTAAAGTAGAACTAAAGACAAAACTTTTTTTTTTTTTCATTTCGGACTGAGTAACTGTTAGCTTTTTTTTTGTGCTGTCACTAGGACTAGTGTCCCCATTGAAAGATTTTTCTTATATTCCTGTTCTGGTGACAATCCAAAATTTGGGATGTTCTCTCACTTTTTCTCTCAGTGATAACAGTAAAAATTACTAACAGAGAGGGTAAATCTCCCCAACGAGGGGACCGACACAAACAAAAACCTAGCAGGTGTACTAACCCCTCTCCACTTTGTCCAAAGCTAAAAAAAGTTTTGCCTTCAATTATAGTTTAATGCACATTAGGGGAGGAAGCAGGGAATGGGCATACTATGAGGGGGAGGCAGCATATCGCTGAGGATTTACACCATTGCTGCAAATGTAACTGTGTCACATTGTAGTTCGAAAGAGCACAGCAGTGACAACAGTTTGTTGGATGGTAGTGTGGAAGTGTTGTCACTGCACTGCAGAAAGTGGGGAAAAAAAAACAATGCTAAAAAAAGCATTTTTACAAGGAGTGACACCATTGTTTATCTGTCAGTTGAACAGATAGGGACATTGGATTTACGTTATTTTGTTGAAGTAGGTTTTAGAATTTTTAGTATTTGCCTATCGTTCTACTATGCAGCTAGATAAAACAGACATGTATGAAGTATTGCATGTCTTTGTGTCTGAGTGGACTCTTCGTAACAACCTTGTGAGCTGCAAGAACGGTTATCTTCATACCGCTTCTGCTTATTGCTCCAGGCAGGCAGACTCAAACCAGCAAGTTGCTTTTCTGTAAAAATGTCATACACATATTTAATCGCCAAGCATCTTCTCCTCTAATAATTGTATGCAGCACTGCTAAACAACTGAATAAGTCATAGAATGACAGTCCACAGTGGGGAATCTAGGCATACAAACTATAGCTATTTGCCTTACTCAAAAGATATCCAATCCTACCTTCTACAGAAAAGATATTCCATGCCAGTACATTATTTTTTTAAAAATTCTTTAATAAAGAAATGTAAACGATTTCCCAGGTGCCACCACTTCATATAAAGAGCTGAAAAAGTAATTGACAGGTTATTGAGGTTGCACTGCCTGAAGCATATCTTCATTTTTTATATATAACATCACTGCTGGATTCCTACACACAGTATATATATATATATATATATATATATATATATATATATATATATATATATATATATATATATATATATATATATATTTATATCTCAATAGCACAACAAAAATAAATCATGAACGTATTCATGATCACCAAGACAAAACAGAACAATTTCATAAAGAAAGAGTCAATATTTCTGCAGTATACAATAATATCCTATTATTGTAAGGGACAAATACAGTAAACCACATATGCCCAATATACCGATTGCATGTTTAACGCAGTATTATAGAAGGTTTAGGTGTTCGTTTAAGAGGGAGAAGTGATACAGTGGGGACGGAAAGTATTCAGACCCCCTTAAATTTTTCACTGTTTGTTATATTGCAGCCATTTGCTAAAATCTTTTAATTTCATTTTTTTTCCTCATTAATGTACACACAGCACCCCATATTGACAGAAAAACACAGAATTGTTGACATTTTTGCAGATTTATTAAAAAAGAAAAACTGAAATATCACATGGTCCTAAGTATTCAGACCCTTTGGTCAGTATTTAGTAGAAGCCCCTTTTGATTTAATACAGCCATGAGTCTTTTTGGGAAAGATGCAACACGTTTTTCCACACCTGGATTTGGGGATCATCAGCCATTCCTCCTTGCAGATCCTCTACAGTTCTGTCAGGTTGGATGGTAAACGTTGGTGGACAGCCATTTTTAGGTCTTTCCAGAGATGCTCAATTGGGTTTAAGTCAGGGCTCTGGCTGGGCCTTTCAGGAACAGTCACGGAGTTTTTGTGAAGCCACTCCTTCGTTATTTTAGCTGTGTGCTTAGGGTCATTGTCTTGTTGGAAGGTAAACCTTCGGCCTAGTCTGAGGTCCTGAGCACTCTGGAGAAGGTTTTCGTCAAGGATATCCCTGTGCTTGGCCGCATTCATCTTTCCCTCGATTGCAACCAGTCGTCCTGTCCCTGCAGCTGAAAAACACCCCCACAGCATGATGCTGCCACCACCATGCTTCACTGTTGGGACTGTATTGGACAGGTGATGAGCAGTGCCTGGTTTTCTCCACACATACCGCTTAGAATTAAGGCCAAAAAGTTCTATCTTGGTCTCATCAGACCAGAGAATCTTATTTCTCACCATCTTGGAGTCCTTCAGGTGTTTTTTAGCAAACTAGATGCAGGCTTTCATGTGTCTTGCACTGAGGAGAGGCTTCTGTCGGGCCACTCTGCCATAAAGCCCCGACTGGTGGAGAGGTGCAGTGATGGTTGACATTCTACAACTTCCTCCCATCTCCCGACTGCATCTCTGGAGCTCAGCCACAGTGATCTTTCTTCTTTACCTCTCTCACCAAGGCTCTTCTCCCCCGATAGCTCAGTTTGGCCAGACGGCCAGCTTTAGGAAGGTTTCTGGTCATCCCAAACATCTTCCATTTAAGGATTATGGAGGCCACTATGCTCTTAGGAACCTAAAGAGCAGCAGAAATTTTTTGTAACCCTGGCCAGATCTGTGCCTTGCCACAATTCTCTCTCTGAGCTCTTCAGGCAGTTCCTTTGACCTCATGATTCTCATTTGTTCTGACATGCACTGTGAGCTTTAAGGTCTTATATAGACAGGTGTGTGGCTTTCCTAATCAAGTCCAATCAGTATAATTAAACATAGCTGGACTCAAATGAAGGTGTAGAACCATCTCAAGGATGATCAGAAGAAATGGACAGCACCTGAGTTAAATATATGAGTGTCACAGCAAAGGGTCTGAATACTTAGGACCATAGATATTTCAGTTTTTCTGTTTTAATAAATCTGCAAAAATGTCAACAATTCTGTGTTTTTCTGTCAACATGGGGTGCTGTGTGTACATTAATGAGGAAATAAATGAACTTAAATGATTTTAGCAAATGGCTGCAATATAACAAAGAGTGAAAAATGTAAGGGGTTCTGAATACTTTCCGTCCCCACTGTACATGGTGGGGTGGGGTGGGGTGGGATGGGATTAATCTGGCTCCCAACCCTATAGAAGTTTATCGAGTTCTGGTGTGGGACCCAGACCCAGCATTTGGTAACAGTGCTGCTGATCTCCTCCATCCTCCAACGATCCCTGTACATACCAGCAATCAGCTCCCTTTTACAGGAAATTGCCCATCACTAATAACTACAGCTCTCTTCAGTACATCATGTGACATGGAGCCACAAGAATTTATTAGTGATGGAAGACCTAATGTCCTGGGAGTTGACTGCGAGTATACAGGTTATAAGAGATCAGTAGCACTGTTCCTAACTGTCCAGTCACCTCTAGGGGTGGGGTAGAGTGGAGTCTGTTGAATAACTCAAAATGGCGCTAATACCTGCCATACGTGCAGTAGCAGCAGGAAGATAATAACATTGCAAACATTTAAATGTAGACCTGCACCATCCACAACAGCCATTTTCTGCAGGAAGCACAACCAGTATGGCCCCGGAGTCTGTGCTGCAATAGGACATGGCCTTATAGTTTCTAGCCCCATCAGCTCACCTGCTCCCCCAGCTTCTACTGCAGCTTAGACAGGCAATATAATCCTTGGCTTGGCAGCTCATAACAGCCCCCCTCCACAAACTTCTACTGCTGGCTGGTAGAACAGTAGCTGGACATACATCGGAGGCACAACTACTCCTGCAACCACACAATGCACCCCCATGTTAGCCCACCTAATCACCACTGTGTCAGCACCCGTTTGTCTCACCAACACGCCTGAAACCTCCCAACCACTGCACCTTCACGCCAACCCTCACTCACGTTATCAGCGCCGCCACTGACTCCCATCTTCTCTCCCCCCCCACCACACCCACACTCGGAACACCCTTTTTCAACGGTTCTGTCTGACTTCCATTTTCCACCCCCTCCCCTGCTCTCACCACACTGTTCACAAGCCACCACTTCACTTGCCACGCAACCAATCCCTACCTGTGCTTGCCTCCACTGTGCAGGCACATGCCTCTGTACTCCCACTGTACCAATGGGCATGTCTGTGCGCTTCACTATTTTACCACTGCAGTGACACAATCTTGTGTAATCAGCCCATTAAAAGAATGGGCACACTTTTGCTAGCACAATATTATAATACAGTAGTTGTAATAGTAAAAGGTTTTTCACTTTAATGCAAACAATGCGTTAAGGTAAAAAAAAACTTTTAATAGCAGCTCTCCCCATAGCCCCCTCTAAATACTCACCTTAACCTAATTTTGATCCAGTGCTGTGCACATCTGCTGTAGCTCTTCCCCCCTCTCCCAACTCTCACAGGCTTGGCTGAGAGTAGGGGAGCCATTGGCTCCTGCTTTTGTCAGTCAAATCTGTGAGCAGGGAGCAAGTGGTGGAGCCGAGCCAGGCTGCATGTGTGAATAGATGCAAACAGCCCAGCTCAAGCATGCACGAGTGCCCTCTTAGGAAGCAGAACCCCAGAAAAGGAGGATTGGAGCTACTCTGTGAAAAACCATTGCACAGAGCAGGTAAGTATGACATGTTTGTTATTTTAATGAAAACAATTTAAAGCTTTTACAGTCACTTTAACACAATGAAAAACAAAACCGTATGCAATATAAATAAGAGCTATCATCAGCAATACAACATTTTCAATATTTATAAAGCAGTGGTTTTAAAATGCTTTTATAAATGCACAGAATATAATAAAAAAAATGCTTGCTTTAAAATTACAGCACTGAAGTGGTCTTCTCATTAAATTTTTCACTTCACATGAGTCAAGAGAGCCGATGATTACCTATAATTTGTGGTTTCACAAACGGTTTCAATGAAGCATATCCTATCTGGTAAAATTTTACTGAGGTGAGAGGATTAACATAGCAAAAAGGAAGCATAGTCACCATATGTAAAGAGCAAAACGAGGCTGGACACAGATGACAGGATACAGATACATATCAAATGTTTACAGTGTGTGTGTGTGATATATATATATATATATATATATATATATATATATATATATATATATACACACACACATACACACACACACACACATATTATTTTTTTATTTTTTTTCTCACATAGTTATACTGTAGCACTTTAATACTTACTGAAGAAGCCAATGTGGCGAAACATGTAGAGGACAAAGTGCGATTGGAACTAAGTATAATGTAAAACGTATTGTCCAGATGTATACATGTTTAGTATTTACGGTTTTTAATCTTTGTATGAATAAAATATACTATATATATATATATATATATATATATATATATATATATATTTATTAGTATAAGCCTAGGGTGTGAAATACAGCAGCTACTGGGAAACAATGCCCATCTGCAGTCTCACTGTGCCCATCTGCACCTTTGATTACAGTGGGTGTCTCCTGCTGTGTCATGTAGCTGCAGTCTTAGTTTGGCGGCCGTCCACTGTAGTGAAGCACCACCTCCTCCGTGAAAGACGGAACACTGGTTCAGTTTCCTAGCATTGTATCAGTGTTCAAGTGTTCTGTCTAGCCAGGGCTTTGTTACAGTGGACAGTCACCAAACAATTAAGACTGCATGACACATGATTCAGCTTGTCTGTGTCAGCCAGTTGCGGCTGCAGGGGAGACAGGGAGCACAGAAAATGGCTGGGCCATAGGAGCCTGGGTGATGTCACCGGTCCCAGGAATTCCGAGCCGTCGAGCACAGGGGATCACTTGGGAGACTGGAGTTGGCTGAAAATAGGTAAGTATACACATTTTTTTTTTTTTTTACAGAGGTTAGTCAGCATAAATGTTAGGGGTGGGGGTGTATTTTTAAGACTAGTTAGGTTGAAACTGGAATTCCACTTTAATAATGTCTGTACAAGGTTTCACCTTGAAAACATCAATTAGACTGTGAGATTTATGTATAAACTGTTGAAAAACATAATAGGAAAGGCTGAACTATCTCCTGTACCATTTTCTTCATGTTGAACATTTGGACCAAACCTTGCACTTTCGCAAACAGATGTAAGTCCACTAAATTTAAAATTAGAAAATAAAAGAAAGCTAAATTTTGATGCTAGGAAATAAGCCCTCTCTCTGCCTTAGCTAAGGCTTAGCATGGCAATCTAATAAGATCCTAATTACCAGCCAAGCGCAGGAATTTTGCTATTTTCCTAATAAAAGTTAAAGAATGGTAAGGTACATTAATCCAGCTTGTTAAAAAAACAACTCTGCTAGAGCACGATGCATTCAAACTTTCCATATTGAATTACTCCAATTCAACAACCCTATGGTAAAAAACACATTGGTGCGTATGTAACTTGTAGCCCACTGCAACTGGTTCCCTTGTCTACAGGCTACAGCTGTGACACTTAGAAGCTGATTGGTTGCCAAGAGAAATGTTCTCATTAACACAAATTTTATAAAATAACTCCATTAAGTACATTCTTAGAGATCTCCCGTACATATTGGAAAAACTCAGGATTTGTATTCATCGGTTGCTTTTCCTCCCCAGAACTTCTTATTTTAGGCAAAAGTTTTTCTTTACCATGGCTTACCTTCAACTAATGATGAATGGATTTGGTACCTCCTAAACTTGGGTTCAGCTGATCCATTGTGAACAGATGTCCACTGCAGATTGGCCCCATTAGCTGATGAGCAAAGTGCTAAGAGGCCGGGCCGGGCGGGGCGGGGCGCCCCCCCCCCCCAAATGACCTCTGATGGGCCTGTTTACTCAGTCACTTTAATACCAGCAAGTGAATAATCCGCTCTACAAAACCAAACTGTAAGGTTGCATTCAGTGGTTTTCCAGAGGAGGAGTTCTTACACATTTGTTCATCGATATCTTTAACTTAAAAGATGTACTGCATTAAAAACTATACTAGAGATCAGATGGATCATGCCTACAAAAAAGTAAAAACATACTGGGCTGTGGGTTTAATTGTATTAATTGCCTAAGTGGTGCTGTCATTTTAATAAAGACAATGCACTCAGCATTGAAAAATATTTGGAGTCACATTCAGACATGACCTTTTTAAGTTAAACCAAAGATCTACTTAAATCCATCAATGCTAACCTTGGGTCATCCCATTTCTCTAAGTGATTTGTTTGTTAATATTTCAAGCATCCAGCAGAGAACATGAATTAATGTACAAGCCAACATGACATAGGAAGCAATATCAGGAAGACAACATAAGATCAATTTAACCCTCATCCAGTCGTGTCACATTAAAGCTTTTATTAGGATAGATATATCTCTTCCATTGAAGTGTATCCATGTTCTGCTTGTCACTCGTTGCCCTGTCTAATAGATGAGTGCAATACAAGATTTAAAAAAAAAAAAAAAAACAGTGGCTCTAAAAGCACTCACAAGACAAGTAGCCCATGCCTTCAGTACTAAAAAAAAACAAAAAACAAAAAAAAACAATTTAAATCGGGCAAACGACATTTAAAAGGACTAGACATCCCAAAGGGACAGCTACATCTGCGTCTTCGTATAGAAAGGTCAACTAAGATGGAGACCATTCTCTACAAAAATAATATATTTTTTAATAAATAAATTAGACTCTTAACTCAAGTTGAATAGAATAAGCTAGTAAGATTTATAAACATAATACTTGTAGTTTCCTGAATTTTGGGTAATGCTGGTTATATATTAAAGCGGAGCTCTGAGATACTGAAAAATCTGCTTCATATATGAAAATTGGAACATTTCTAAGTATCTACATTCAAACCTCCTCGTTTAGTAGAAACGTATCTTTAAAAATCTGCAATGTCATCATTCTTACTGATAAAATGCAGCCCTGATCGGGCACCCGAAGGCCATATCATTAAAAGTGGATGCGTCACATCTGCTCTTTGTACTGCAATGCTATGATCAACTACAATTCCCATCATACAATTGGAATTGTAGATGAATGTGCTGGATGTAGATGGGATTGGAGAGCTGGGCATGTTCCATGTAAACATTGCCATGTTTGGTGGAACAGACCAGGAGTCATCTGGCCTGTCACTTAAAGCAGAACTCCATGAAAATGT
Source organism: Aquarana catesbeiana (assembly GCF_042186555.1). Lineage (NCBI taxonomy): Eukaryota > Metazoa > Chordata > Amphibia > Anura > Ranidae > Aquarana > Aquarana catesbeiana. The sequence continues at coordinate 251,913,590 of NC_133327.1, read as the reverse complement.
TTAATTTTCCCCTATACAGTGGGGATGTACCCGCACTGCATGAGTTAACTGCTCATTTTGTCTAGGGGCACACTGAAAGGCTATACTTACCCAATCCTTTGATCCTCTGGAAAACCGCAGTCCCTCACATTCATCGGTGGACTGTTCCTACCGTCTTCATGTCCAGAGCGGCTCTATGGGCGTAATAATGTCAGGAACAGTCCATTCACAAGACCGCAAGCCTGCAGAGGGGGGTGGGGCAGGATCAGCAAGGACTGGTCTTGTGCTCGGAGTCAGGTAAGTATATCTCCACTCTGAAATCCCCTAGACGAAAACAAGCAGTTAACCTGTGCAGTGCGAGCACAGCCCCTCGCAAGGGATTTTTTTTTCTTTTTGGCTAGAGTTCTTCTTTGACTATGCAATGTGTGAGGCAATGTTTGAGGGAGGGACAGACCAGGAGTCTGAGATCCCAGGTCCACCCAATACAGTGAGCAGCGATGTAAATACACTGCTGCCCAGTGGACAATAGACTAGTACAGAGTGGATGTTACAAGATCGATGGCCAGGAATAATAGCAGGGATAGAGGCCACGGTCTTATAAAACAGAAAAGAAGAGGACATTTTTTTACTGACTCCAGTGTATCTGAGTCGGAGGACAACCTGGCCACCCCTCCAGATCGTGCTGCCCTGTCCAGCATATGTCACACTACATATCCACAGAGCAAGTATCCATCATGAAGCTGGCAATGGCAAGCAGGCACTGGTCAGCACAGCCATGTGACTGTGCTGACCAATGAGAAGTACATCCAATGCCGTGTACACACGACTGGACTTTTCGTTGGACTGAACACTGAAGGACTTTTCGACGGAGTTCCGACAGGTTCCAACGAAACAGACTTGCCTACACACGATCACACCAAAGTCCGATCGTTTTGAACATGACGACATACGACCGGACTAGAATAAGTAGCCAATAGCTGCCCTTGCATTCTTTTTTGTCCGGACTAGCATACAAACGAACAAATTTTTCGATCGGACTCAAGTCCGTCGGAAAGATTTGACACATGTTCCATTTCTAAAGTCCGACAGATTTTTCAACAGAAAAGGTCCGATGAAGCCCACACACGATCGAATTGTCCGACGGATTCGTTCCATCTGACCCGATCGGTCGAAAAGTCCAGTCGTGTGTACACGGCATGAGACTTCCCAGAGAAAAGAAGTGCTTCTTATCGAGCAGAATGGTCATGTAGTTGTGCTGACTAATGAGTGCTTGCCATTGAGAGTATTATGATAAATATTCACTCCCGGGCTGTGTTTTGCAAAATATGGTCCACTACAACGACAGTACATGGCATCTCGGTCATTACATAGTCTGGAGGAGTGGCCAGGATATGTGGAGATAGTTCTACTTTTCATTTTCCGTGAAAAGGTGTACCTTTCAAAGGTAAGAAGGGGCCTTTCATAAACTAAACAATTCTGCTTTAACGTTTCATGCCCAAGGTCAGTCGGAAAACTCCATCTGCATGTAACCAGTTAGTTACATAAATTAGGAAAAAAGTTTAGATATTATCCAGATAACGAAAAAGTTTACAATGCAGGCATACACGGTAGACTGTTTTTAAGTGTACCTATACTTACAATTCAACTCAAAATACAGTAGCTTTCCATATAGGCATGCTCCCCTACACTATTCTGACAAAAGCAGGAATGGGATGAGCTGCAATCTGATCAGGTGGGTGCTCCATTTTGAAACTCTTGGAGAATGTACCCATCCACCTAAACAATCAGAGCGAGAGATGTCACCAGCACACCATGGGTCTTCAAAATTTGGTTTAAAACTTTATTCAGCAATCACATATTTACAGCAAACAGCAACGTTTCGGAGCCATGCAGGGCTCCTTCATCAGGCATGTGACCTGATGACATGCCTGATGAAGGTGTTCTGCGTGGCTCCAAAAAGTTGAGTGTACTGTAACAATGTGATCACTGAATAAAGCTTTGGACCCAATTTTGGTGACCCATGAAGTGCTGGTGACAGCTCTTGCTCAGATTGTTCGCTGTTGCAGTGGGTGGTCGCTTCAGCATCCACTTTTACAGGAACGTGTGTGTTGGGAATAGTGCGTTGGCACCCACCTAAGCAGGCTCCAGGCTAGGATTAAAGAATACAGCAAAGTACAAAGACCCCATGTCAACAACCAGCACTAGCAATGGGTTTTAGGGTCTTCTGGATGTGCAGTGTAACATTCACAGGTAACCTAAATCTAAAAGGAAATTTCATCCACGTTTTACATTACATGCAGTTCAGTTTCTGGTTTTACTGTGCCATGTTATTTATAACTTTTAAACTCATTGCAATTAGCAGGTCTCTAGGCAGCCAGACCATGTAATAGGCCACGTTTTTCGTTGTGAATAAGCAATTAACAAGTGTCAGCTCTCGGATTTTAATTGTGCCTTAATTGTAGTATTTATGCTCCATCAAACCAAAAGCTTTTCAAACAGTAAACTCAAACAATACCCTGCTCAAAAGACCTAAACTATTATATAGCAAAAAGACTGGAGACAATGTATGCAAACATTTTGAGGAATAAAAAGATTGACCTTCAAGGAAATACCGGGGCAGGTGACCTCAAGATAATCACTTATTTTGCTTCAAACAAACAAGAGCAAAGTCTTCCACATGAATTACATGTTGCTAAAAAATAATTATACCATTAACGTCAAAGCGTAACATTCACAGTAACAAGTTAAAAGTGGTTTCAGGGGGGCCACTAGAGTTTTCTAACTTTCTCAGAAATATACAGTTACTTGGTACTTCAGGTTGGTAAACAAAACAAAGGGCATGGGCAACAGCACAATGTAGGAGGGTGGGTGAAATGAGACGTGTTATATAATTATAGTGAGGTGAGAGAATGTGATCAAATGGTGGATGATTTATTCAGTAAAATACATTTCATTACTGCTGGGTCCTTTAATCCAGCACAGATTCCCCTCTTTCAGATCATACAAAATAAAGCATCAAACACAATGGGGGGGGGGGGGGGGTTCTAACAGAGTAAAAAGCATGTTCACTTTAAAATAGATTTTTTACTTTAAAAAAGTAAATAAGGTGGAACAAAGTGAAATTTTATTTTGCAAATACCCCAAAAAACACGGCTTGATGATTGAAAGTCAGCAAAATGTCACCTCCTTTACTAAGCAAAGTAGATTCTCTCATAGCTTGGCAAATGAGGTGAAGCGGTGCTGACTTCAGTCATCCAATCATGTGCAAGGAAAAAAAAACCTTGCACATGAATAGGCACGGTTTTCAAAATAAATTTTTACTCTGTTTCACCATGTGCATTTAGGCTCCATGCACACTGGAGCTCATAAATGGCCGTTCTGAACGTCGGACTTCTGGCAGAAAAATGCGATTTTATCAGAGTTTTCTCTGCCTCTATTCAAAATCAATGGTTCCCTATAGGGGCCCATTGATTTGAATAGAAGTCGCACCAGAAGTCTTATCATCATGAGCTGATTTGCGGTGCGTCTTCTGTGCTGAGGATGAAGGGGAACCCCTACCAAAATGAAATAAAAAAATTGGCGTGGGGTTCCCCCCCCTCAGACAATACCAGGCCCTTCAGTCTGGTATGGATATTAAGGGGAACCCCCTTCGCCGAAAAAACGGCATGGGGGTCCCCCCCAAAATCCATACCAAACCCATATCTGAGCATGCAGCCCGGCCGGCCAGGAAAGGGGGTGGGGACGAGCGAGCCCTCAACATGGGGGTAGGTACTTCGGGGCAGGGGGGCGCTGCGCCCCCCACCCCAAAGCACCTTGTCCCTATGTTGATGAGGACAAGGGACTCTTCCCAACAACCCTGGACTTTGGTTGTCGGGCTCTGGGGGCGATGGGCTTAGCGGAATCTGGAAGCCCCCTTTAATAAGGGGGCCCCCAGATCCCGGTTCCCCACCCTATGTGAATGAGTATGGGGTACATCGTACCCCTACCCATTCACCTGGAAAAAAAGTTTCAAAAATAAAACCCACTACAAAAGGTTTTTATAGTAATTTATTAGGCAGTTCCGGGGGGTCTCTTCTGACTTTGGGGGTCTCTTCCTTCTTCTCCGCGCTCTCCGGCCTCTTCTCCGCGCTCTTCGTTGTCTTCCTGCTGGGCTCCTCCGCTATGTTCTGCCCACTCTTTTGCTAGCGGTTGCCCGTTCTTCTCCGTTGTCTACTTCCCTCTCCCTCTTCTTCCGATGTTGACACGATGCTCTCTCCCGCTGTAATGCCGGGTGCACGTTGCGCAACATCTTATATTAGCATGGGGCGTGGTCTCCGGGTGATGTCATCCGGTGACCCCGTCCTCTTATGACGTCACCGTCCCATCATACCCTGGGTGGTGACGTCATAAGGGGGCATGGTCACTGGATAACATCACCCGGTGACCACACCTCATGCCAATATAAGTTGTTGCGCACCCTTTCGGCGAAGGGGAGTTCCCCTTACAATCCACACCAGACCAAAGGGCCTGGTAGTGTCCGAGGGGGGAACCCCACGCCAATTTTTTTTAATTTTGGCGAGGTTCCCCTTCATCCTCAGCACACAAGTCGCACCGCAAGTCAGATCATGATGATCCGACTTCTAGTGCAACTTCTATTCAAATCAATGGGCTCCCATAGGGAACCATTGATTTTGAATAGAGGTAGAGAAACGCCGAACGAGGCTTAACGCTCTTTTTACAGCGTTAACCTTCGTTTAACACCTTTTACCGGCGTTTCCAGTACTGCTCTTGAACGCGATTTTATTGCGTTCAGAAAACAGCCCATAAACGCCACTGCTGATAAACGTCCAAAAACGTCCATGTGTGCATGGACACATAGGATAACAGAAGTCCGCAAAAAGCGCACACTGATTGCGCCCAAGGTCGGTCGGAGACTCCATCTGCATGTAACCAGTTAGATAAGTGGTTTGTGCTAACAGCAGCGGCCATTGACTTGTACAGAGTAATCTTATCCCAAACTCAGGCAATTCAAACTACTGAAGTTAAAAAGAAAAAGAAAACATATAAGCAGGGATTACTAGAACAATGATCAGGAGACCTAGATATTTACCAAGCTAAAATTAAAGTCCAACGTCAGCCATATTATCTTTCAACCGAGAAAGATTGCTATAGATGCCCTATCAGGTTTTTACTGTGACCTGTGTCCTTATTAAGGATATTTCTCCAGACTAGAAAGACTTGTGGAAGGGTTAGAACCTCTGTCAGGTTATAATTACTGTTTGTGTCACCCTGTCCCAGTGATGACTGCTCCCCTCTTTCTGTCAAGGGTATGGGAAGTCAGGTGAAACCTACCAACAGGGTCACAGAAAGAAATACAAAATTCACAGAAGGAACTTTTTTTAAAGCTAATATAAAAAAAAAATCTGGATTTACACTTAAAATCTCAAACACCTATCCCCCACACCTCATATGGGAATGTGAAGTCAAAAAAAAAAAAAAAAAAAAAGAGGGGGGCTCTGGAAGTGGGAGAAATAGGGGAAAGCTCTACTTTTACTGGTGAAGCTTCTATAGCAGGGATATGCAATTAGCGGACCTCCAGCTGTTGCAGAACTACAAGTCCCATGAGGCATAGCAAGACTCTGACAGCCACAAGCATGACACCCAGAAGCAGAGGCATGATGGGACTTGTAGTTTTGCAACAGCTGGAGGTCCGCTAATTGTATATCCCTGTTCTATAGCAATAGTCAAATCATATATATTATTTTTGGTCTGCTTGCTTAATACATCAACACAGGCCAGGCACTCTCTCAGTTTGAAAGTGCTAATATGTATCAAGAGCTAGAGTTACTATAGACACCAAAGCTGCCTATTAGTGCTGCATGAGTCTAGATACCTCTGGAACCATCTAAAAGCAATGTAGGCAGTGGGAGTAAACCTTACTCACTATACAAGTCTACTTTGAAATCCTGCTGACTAGGGAACAACTCAGAGTCTTCTTCTTGACCTACCTGTCAATATGTAATCAAAAATGGAAATTAAGTTCTGTTTAATGAATCAGCAATGAGGTCTAAAGGGCAGAGAGGGAGAATTAGGAGGGGTGTGGAAAGATCCATATAATATGCATTCTGTATACACCGCTTCACTCCTTTGGTTATAAAGCCAAATAAAAAACACATTTCATATATCTCTGCAATACAGTGCACATTTCCTGATGATTTATACTGCTGCAAGTACAGAAAAATAAGTTAATGTGACAACAAAATGTAAAATTTGGCTCTGAATTGCGACGTCATTTCTCCTGATCTTATCCCCCCTCCTCATCTCGACAGCCCCTCCTCCTGGTTTCCCCTCATCTCCATGCCCCCCCCCATCTCCATGGCACCCCCCCTCATTCCTACAGCCCCTCTGCATCTCCATAGCCCCCCTCATTCCCGTAGCCCCTCTGCATCTCCATAGCCCCCCTCATTCCCATAGCCCCCCTCATTCCTATAGCCCCTCTGCATCTACATAGTCCCCCCTCATTCCCATTGCCCCTTTGCATCTCCATAGTCCCCCCTCATTCCCATAGCCCCTCTGCATCTCCATATCCCCCCCTCATTCCCATAGCTCCTCTGCATCTCCTAGTCCCCCCTCAGCTACAAAGTTCCCCCTCATTTCCATAGAACCTCCTCATCTCCATAGTTCTCCCCTTTTCTATAGTTCCGCCTCACTCACATAGATCTCCCCCCCATTTTAATAACCCCCTTATTTATCTCCACAATCCCCCTTCCACGTCTCCACAGTCACGCCCCTCCCCCAATCCCCATAATCCACCCTCATCCCCATTTCTAATATCCATAGTCACCCCTCATCTCTATAGCCACTTATTCATTTCCATAGTTCTCCCCCATCACCATAGCCCCATCTCATCTCCATAGTCCACCCTCCTTACCTTCATAGAACCTCCCTATCTCTATAGTCCCCTCTCATTTCCATTGTTCCCCTCCATCTCTATAGTCCTGCCTCACTCCCATAGCCCCTTCTCATCTACATAGTCCTCCCCCGCCCATTTCAATACCCCCTTCCTCATCTCCTTTTGTGTGAAAATGATGGATTATGTAACATTACTTTCAAGTGCTCACTCAGGGTATATGTTTGTGTCTTTATATATTGGGCTATACAGCTTAGATGCATTTTTTTTTTGGTGTGGTTTTTTTTTTTCTTCCTTACAGTATATGTGCATCAGATGCACTACAACACGCATATAATATTTTAACACGCATTACTGCAACACAAACTGTGAATCCACCATAAATATTACTCTACATTTTCTGGAGAACTGTACAAATCGAGGACATGCAGGGCCTACAACAATAAAGCATTCATTATTATAGATTAAGCTGTGCTCAGTAGCTAACAAGCTACCAAAAGGTAAAGAACCTTTGTTTAAAGTGTACTCTATGGAATACAGATTAATGTGCCCCCTACCGTAAAATGACTTTGGATATCTGCAGAAGCTTCTTAGAACATCTGTGTTTTACATGGAACTGGAAGGTGACATCTTTTATCATCTCTTACAACAGGAGGTGTGATATACTAGAGTGGAAGCCCTTTTTAAAATAAATACCAGAGATATCTATAGGAACAGAAAACATGAAATATTACCTTCTACACCTACATTTTAAAGCAGAACTATGGTCTCCAATTAAAAATATGTACTGCTCCACCTAATTATATGTTTTTCCTAGTTCCCCTTCAAAGTTAAGTCTACATCATTTAGCTTCCTTTGATGGGGTGACAACACTGCTGCATAGCTCTTATATTTAGATCAGTGTTGTCACCCTCATGTAGGCTGCGCCTGCTTGCATTACAGAGGGATGGGAAAACATTGCAAGGGATCACTATTGTCACTCAGAGGATACAAATGACAGATGGGGTCCTTTAGCTCACTCAGGAGAGGTAAAGGGTGTTCTTATTTTTTACTTTATAAAGCTTGTGCATTACATAGTAACTAGATTTGGGACATGTTTAGACATACAAGCTTTTAGATTTTTTTTTTTTTTTTAAAGTCAAATAAAACATTTAGGAAGTTTAAATGCTACTCCACACCCTTTTCATTCTAATGCATTGGGCATGTTGTTTAATGTACTGCCAACAGCCAAAGAAACAAACCTGTACCTTATTTCCAAAGCAGTGCAGGTGCATTGCCTTAGCACAGTGGCATTCAATTTCAATGGTACCCCAAGGCACCAAGGTGTGTAACGTGCAACATAGAGCATTGGTGTAAAGCTAGACTAATAGTTTATAACTACAGGGGTTTTTTTTTGTTTGTTTTTAACTATTTGTATAAATTTACAAACAACAAACATTTAAAGTGGTTGTAAAGGTAATTTTTGTTTTTAAATAACAAACATCTTTATACTTACCTGCTCTGTGCAATGGAATTGCACAAAGCGGCCTTAAACCTCCTCTTCTCGCGTCCCCTGCCAGTGCCCTTGGCTCCTCCTCTATGTATAGTGCCCCCATGGGAAGCGGCACTTGTGCATGCTCGCTCCCGAGCCCCGCCACTGCATCCAGTCAAACAGACAGCGGGACACGGCCCTACCCTCCGCCACTGGCTTTGATTGACAGTAGCGAGAGCCAATGGCTCCCGATTCCCTAGCAAAGCCAGGGAGACCCGGAAGTGAGGGGAGAGAAGAGCTGTAGACGTACACAGCACTGGATCAAATAAAGGGCTCAGGTAAGTAAAAGGAGTGGAGAAAAGGTTTAGGCTTTACCCTACATTCACACCTATGCATTTTTTTAGTGCGTTTTGCAGTTTTCAGAAACACACTACAGTCCATTTAACATGGTTTCCTATGGTACTAGTGCACATCTATGCGTTTAGTGGCCGGTGCGTTTTTGGAAAAGGTCAGGGACTTTTTTCACGCGATTTGCAGCTAATAGATTTCAATGGAGCTGCACCAGAAATGCAAGTGGTGCATTTGTGATGCGATTCTTGATGTGTTTTGCATTTTTTTTACCACTGTATATAGCTGGTTGCTAAGTAGGGGGCTGGGAAGCCACCCACCGTGTCCTTAGCAACCGCTGAGTCATCCTTTGTCAGCGGGGTTCCCCGCTGAAAGCTGAATGTCAAAAGAAACAATTTGCCAGCAAAAAAATTTGCGAATAAAACGGTGTAGGGTCCCCCCCCTTCGGGTCTAGTATGGATTCAGAGGGGACCCCCCCATGGCAAAATAAAAAGGCCTCTACCCAACAACCCTTGCCTGGTGGTTGTCGGGGTCTGCGGGCGGGGGGCTTATCGGAATCTGGAAGCCCCCTTTAACAAGGGGACCCCAAGATCCCGGCCCCCCACCCTATGTAAATTAGTATCGGGTACATCGTACCCCTACCCATTCACCAAAAAAGCAGTGAAAAGTTTAAAAAAACAAGAGCCAGTTTTTGACAATTACTTTATTAGTAAAATAGCAATGAGCTGCAGTCTCTCCCGGTGCCCTCGGTTTTCTCCCCGCCGAGCTGTCATCTCCCGGTGCCGTCGTCTTCTTACTCCTCCTCCTTGCGACGTCACCGTCTTCTTCTTCTTCCTCTCCGGCGGAAAAAGGCGAGGGCACTGGGAGAGGGGGTACCGGGAGAGACGACATCGGGAGAGACGATGGCTCAGAGCTAGAGTTTTTTGTCAAAAACTGGCTCTTGTTTTTTTTAAACTTTTCACTTCTTTTTTGGTGAATGGGTAGGGGTACGATGTACCAAATACCCATTCACATAGGATGGGGGGGGGTCTGGTGGTCCCCTTGTTAAAGGGGGCTTCCAGATTCCAAAACGGCCCCCCGCCCACAGACCCCGACAACCACCAGGCAAGGGTTGTCGGGAAAAGGCCCTAGTCCTCATCAAGATGGGGGCAAGGTGCTTTGGGGTGGTGGGCACAGAGCCCCCCCGCCCCAAAGCACCCGTACCCCCCCATGTTGAGGGCACGCGGCATGGTATGGTTCAGGAGGGGGGCACTCACTCGTCCCCTCCCTCTCCTGACATGCCAGGTGGCATGCTCGGATAAGGGTCTGGTACGGATTTTGGGGGGACCCTACGTCTTTTTAAATTTTGGCGTGGGGGGGGTCCCCTCTGAATCCATACTAGACCCGATGGGCCTGGTATGAATCTGGGTGGGGGAAACCCTACGCCGTTTAATTCACAAATTTTATTGCTGGCAAATTTTTTCTTTTGACATTCAGCTTTCAGCGGGGAACCCAGCTGACAGCTGATGACTCATCATATATAAAGAAGAAAGAAAAAAAATGCGCTAAAAAGCTATAAAACACCTTAGATTACAGCTGCAACAAAAAAACACTAATATCGCTGTAATAGACTAAGAAGAATATACTAATTGCGCTTGCAATCCAGTGATCAGAAATGTGAATAAAATGTAACTGAATAAGTTATTGAATCAATATGAGGTGAGTATATTGATTACCAATAATTAGTAATACCAAGTTCAAAAATGCTTGCGAGTAAATTATAAGATCAAATATTAAGTAAATATACATTCGGTGATCTAACACAGAAATAATCAAATCCATAATTGCTAAATAAAAAAAATTCCAAAGTTCATGGATAGCTAGTGTATTAAAAAGTAGTAGTAGTAGTAGAGATAAGTTCAGTCCATTCATAGAGAGTTCAATGAAGGTACACCAAACACATGGGGGGAAGTCACATATCCACAGTTCGTTAAACACAACCCATATGAGTGGAGAAGGAAGGAGGAAGTGTGAAGAGAAATCCCAGCAAACGGTAAATTCAGGGGACAATAAGGATGGACCCTTACCAGACACGGCATACCTCCTTAATAGCAAAGTCTTATGCGCGTGCAGATACAGCCCTCTGCAGTGACAGATGGATGGCGGCGTCTGGATCCACCGATGTGTGCCGCGTTCCAACAGGAGGCAGTTCCAGCATGTCAGCCTAGAAGGAGGCACTCACTAATCCCAAAAGCCGTGAGTGCAAAAGGGGGCAAGAAACAAGCTCCAATAGTGTAGTAAAATTAAATGGTTTATTGTTACATAAAAGCAGAGAGCACATCTCCGCCATACAGTGTGGGTAAAAATGTTAAAAAAGCCGGCATACAAAAGCGAACACCCAACTCATCAGTTGCTGAGGACACGGTGGCCGGCTTCCCGGCCCTCTCCTTAGCAACCAGCTTTATATAGTGTGTTTTACAGTGCGTTTAAAGAGAAGAAATAAAAAACGTAAAACTCAAAATGGATGAAAACTGCATGCAAAAAAACGCATTAAAAACGTTGGTTTAAAAACGCAAAATGCACTGAAAAACGTGCCTGAAAAAAAAGCATCAAACGCAGCTGCATAGGTGTGAACCTAGACTTAGAACCACTTCAAGTTTTGGATATGTACATATCACAGGGTTTGCCAAGTATGCTGAGCTTTGTAATAAGAAAGCTCACAACTGCATGTTGAGAAAACCTTTTAATCCAAATGAAATATGGAAGTTGCCACTGTAAATTTCTTCTTCTAAAAATATTGATTCAATACTTTAGATTAGACTTACTTTAGATTTAAACGTTTTAATCTGAGGACCCCTGTAAGAAAAATGTTACTGTTCTTGAGCCCATCACAATTTTTTTGCTTAGAATAAAGATCATGATTCTCACAGCGTAACATCATCTTTCACATTATACAAAAAAATTGGGCTACTGTTTATTCATTAAAAGTGTTTTTCCAAAATAATTGCGTTTGAAAGACTGCTGCGCAAATAGAGTGTGACATAAAATATTGCAACAACTGCCATTTTATTCTCTAGGGTCTGTGCTAAAAATACTAATTTTGACTTGTAAGCAACAAGTGTCAGAAAAAAGATTTAGTCTTTAAGTGGGTAAACTGAACTCATTTACAGACCAAAGTTCATTCCTTTGATCTATTCTAAAATAACTACATGTTATAGCCTGTACACACGATAGGATTTTCCGACAACAAAATCCATGGATTTTTTCCGACGGATGTTGGCTCAAACTTGTCTTGCATACACATGGTCACACAAAGTTGGTTGGAAATTATGAACGTCAAGAACACGGTGACGTACAACACGTACGACGAGCTGAGAAAAATGAAATTCAATAGCCAGTGCAGCTCTTCTGCTTGATTCCGAGCATGCGTGGAACTTTGTGCGTTGGATTTGTGTACACACGATCGGAATTTACAACAACGGATTTTGTTGTCGGAAAATTTTCCTTGTCAAAAGAAGTTTATTGAGTATACAATGTTATAAAGATACATAAAGTAAGTTTACAAGGATCTATAAAGTAAGCTCATTGTTTTACAGTAGGGTTTATATAGGTAAATATCATGAAATTTCAAATATTAAACATTGGGTTCACGTAAACCTAAATTAAAGATATATATATCATTTCCTTAGTTACTTTTGTAGGTATTTAAATGATTTATACCTATTATACATATTGTTTACAAGTAAAGTGTATATAGGTCAAATAAATTCTGATAATGAGCTTTAATCGTAAGGTGGAGAAAATGAAAGAGAAAGAAGAAAAAGGGTTGAAAGGTAGAGGTATGGTCCACAAGGTTGTCCCGCTCGTCAGTTTATTATTCTTTTTAGTTCTCTTTGAAGCCTTAGAATGGGTGTCTCTGTAAGTCATTTAATCTGTTACCATGGCAACAGGACAGAGTCATTGAAGTTTGACAGGAACTGTTGTTTTATCCAAGGATGCCAAAGTTTTTCAAATTTTGGAATTTGATTTTGATCGATGGCTACCATCTTAGCATGGGACATTGTATTATTCATTCTGTGAATTGTTTCTGCTAGTACCAATGTAGGAGATTTCCATGCCTTGGGCACTGTTTGTTTTGCAGCCGTTATTAGTTGGATCATAAGTTTGAATTGAGAGAGTGTTAACCATTCCGGTTTTAGATTAAGTAAAGTTAAATATGGATCTGGTTGTATTATTTTTTGAAATATTTTAGATGCAATCACGAAGACTTCCTTCCAGAAGGTTTGGATTACTGGGCACGTCCACCATATGTGTAAATATGTGCCTATTTCTGGGCATCCTCGAAAACAAAGAGCTGAGGTATTAGGTGAATATTTTGCCACTCTAGCGGGTACAAGGTACCAGCGAGTTAGGACTTTATAATTTGTCTCCAGTGCTAAGATGTTGGGTGAAGATGACTTAGATGTGAGCCATATGTTAGACCAGTCCGTGTCTTCTAAAGTTCGTCCCAGGTCCTCCTCCCACCTCTGAACGTAAGAGGGTCTATTAAGATTTGCTACTCCATATAATTGATTATAAAGTGATGAAATTGTACCTTTAGCAAATGGATCTTTTGTACAGATTGATTCAAAAATGGATAATTGGGATAATGGTGTATCCCCCTTTAGGAATGGTGTATAGAAATTTTTGATTTGGAGATATCTAAATATCTCAGAGTTTGGTAGATCATATTTTTCTCTAAGCGATGGGAATGAAAGGAATGATTTAGATGCTATGAAGTCATTTAGTGTCTGAATGCCTGATGTTGTCCAAGCTTTAAAAGAGTTTGGGTAGATCCATGCCGGATAAAAGGCCGGATTTCTGATAAAAGAGAGGAGAGGATTGTGTGGAGATTGTAACTGATATTTGGTTTTTAGTTTATCCCAGAGAGATAAGAAGTGTTTAGTTATGGGATTATGAATTTTAAAGCGATCTTTAGGATCAAGCCATAATAAATTTGATATTAATAGAGGGTAATTTTCTGAAGCCTCTATAAATACCCATAATGGGATGTCCTGTTTTGCATGGTATTTGGACAGACTGGCCAAATGTGCTGCTCTGTAGTAGTTAGTAAAATTAGGGTATCCCAGGCCTCCTTTATTTTTGGGAAGATGTAGTGTGTGTATAGGTATACGTGGTTTAGAAGAGCCCCATATAAACGAAGTTGCTCTTTTTTGTACTATTCTCAAAAAATAGGAAGGAATTGGAATAGGGAGGACTCTGAATAGATAAAGCAATTTGGGTAGAATAGTCATTTTGATTGCATTAATCTTCCCTATCCAGGATAAAGGAAGTTGTGACCATTGTTTTATTAGATTTGTGATCTGTCTTAATACAGGAGGATAATTGGTTGAGAATAAGTCAGAATGAGATGCTGTTAAATGAATTCCAAGATATGGGATTGATTTTTCTGCCCATGTGAATGGGAGTGCAGCCCTAGCCGGGATCAATTCCATGTTTGTGAGTGAAATATTAAGCACTAGGCATTTCTTAGGATTAATCATAAGGCCGGATAGGGCTGCAAATCCATCAAGAGCTGGTATTAAGTTAGGACCAGAGACCTGTGGTGATGATAGAAAAAGTAATATATCGTCTGCAAATATACATAATTTATGTGTAATACCTCCTACTTCAATGCCAGTTATAGTTTGGTTTGTTCTGATGTATTGGGCCATGGGTTCGAGTATAAGGGCAAATAATAAGGGAGATAATGGGCAACCCTGTCGGGTACCTCTTTCGATATTAAAGGCTTCAGATTTGTATCCAGCATATTTTATATAGGCTTTGGGTTTATTATATAATGCTTTGATCCATGTTAAAAAGTGGGGTCCAAAACCCCATTTTTGTAATGAATATTGCATATATTGCCAGGATACTGTGTCAAATGCCCTCTTAATATCGAGAGATAGAAAACATAAAGGGATTTTCCGTTTTTTAGCAATATGTGCCAATAACACTGCCCTGCGTATATTATCGCCTGCCTGTCTATTTGGCATGAAGCCTACTTGATCTCTATGTATTAATTTTCCTATAATGCTATTGAGGCGTTTTGCTATTATTTTTGCTAATAATTTAATATCGAGGTTTAACAGAGAGATAGGCCGATATATCACACAGGAAGTATCATCAGAAAGGGGTTTTGGGATCATACAAACAATTGCCATTAGTGTTTCTTGCCGAAAAGAATGTCCATCTAGAAGTTTGTTAAAAGTTTCAGTGAGAATGGGAGAGAGTATTTCTGAGAATGTTTTATAGTATAAAGCCGAGTAGCCGTCTGGGCCTGGTCTTTTGTTAAGTTTTAGGTCTTTTATGGCGTTAGCAACTTCATCTATAGTTATAGGCTCATCCAAACTGCTTTTTTGATTCTGAGATAACTCAGGTAAGGTTATTTTTGAGAAGAAGGATTCAGCCTCTGTAGGATTAAATTCATTGTTTGTCTTGTATAAAGTTGCGAGATGTGAGTGAAATTTATGGACTATTTTAACTGGATTACAAGTGTAAACATTTTTTGATAATTTCAAGCGTATTGGTTTGAAAGATTTGTTAGTTGAATTTAATGCCCGAGCCAAATATGTACCTGGTTTGTTTGTATTCATGTAGAAATTGTGTTTGGAGCGTTTGAGGGATTTATCAACTGACTCAGTGAGAAATAGATCGTATTCCAATCTAGATTTTTCCAGATGAGATTTTGTACTCTGAGATGGATTATCTTGAAATGATATGTAGGCTGCATTAAAATTGAGTTCTAGTTTTTTTGCTAGATTTTTGCGTTCCCGTTTAAATAGTTCCATTTGTCTTTGTATTGTACCACGCAAGACAGGCTTATGAGCTTCCCACAGTGTTATTGGGGAGATGTCTGTTGTATTATTAATTGATATGTATTCCTTTAAAGCTTGTTCAATGGCCATCTGATGTAGTGGGTGTTTGAGCATTATGTCCGGTAAGTACCACGTTGGGTCATGTGCTTTTGGTATGGCTGAGGCTATAGTAGTGTATACTGCATTATGGTCAGACCACGGAATCGGAATTATATCTGATGCAATAATTTCTGGTATCATTCCTATTGTTAGAAAAATATGATCTATTCTGGTGAAGGTTTGATGAGGGTGCGAGAAATAAGTGAATTTCTTTTTCATTGGGTTACTTTCTCTCCACGAATCTACCAGATTGTATTTGGAAAGAAGTTGAGAAAAAGGTAATCTAGAGGTTATTTTGGATGGTGTAAAAGGTGATTTATCTAGAAATGGGAGGAGGACCTGGTTCGAATCCCCACACATTATCACTGTTCCTATTTTGTGTGTATTAATCACTTGTAATATATGTGAGAGGAATGGTGTAGGTTGTTTGTTAGGAGCGTAGTAGGAAATCACCGTGATTGCTGTATCCATTATATAACCCATGAGTATCAGGTATCTACCTTCTGGGTCTTTAATTTCTGATGATAAGGTGAATGGTGTGGATCGGTGAAATGCAATTAGAGTTCCCCTTTGCTTGGTACAGGCAGAAGCTGTGTAAATTTGTTGATAAAAAGGAGAAATATATTTTGGAGTAGAATCTTTGGTGAAGTGTGTTTCTTGGAGGCATACTATGTGAGCCTTCTTGTTATGGAAAGTGCGGAAGGCTTTGGTCCTTTTTTGAGGGACATTTATTCCCTGAACATTCAGGGAAAGTATATTCAGTGGTGCCATGGCAATAGATCAAATAGTTTTGACTTACTTTTTGTTATGCAGAGCTGACTGCGCAGATCAACCTGTGTGGACTGAAGAGATGAATAGATAAAAAAGAAACCAGTGAATTCTGGAGTAAAGAGTAAACAAAAAACATATGAGATTAGATGATACATTGTATAAATTATTTTTTGCAAGTAATCACAATTTACCCGTGAAAGAGAATAAATATCTCTCTCAGGGGAATAAGTGCCTTCGTCACACTCCCACATAATATGGTTGGGAGAATGAGGAGGGCTAATGGGGGTACACGGATCTTCCGCTTACAGGAGAGAAGTGCTATGTCAAAAGACATCAAAATGATGTTTCATTAATTGGAGTGCAGAATATAGTTTTTGTTGAAATTATTTATTCCAGGGTGGTTGTATATGGTTAGTCTTGCCCTAGGCTAAATAATTCAGTTAGAAAGGTACTGTTAATAACTTATTGGTATTGATGAAGATAGTTTGAATTATTTTGGGATTTTAACCCTTTTAGAGTAAACAATTACATATTTTATTCATATGTAACTGTTTAGATATGTTAACTCATAAAATTGAGGTTGTATTGCTTCAGATTAGAATAAACAAAAACATAATTCTAGGAACTAGTTAGGTAATAATATATTTGTTTTAAGAAAAGAAAGAAAAAGCTTCCATTACTTCTGGATTATTGAACATATTTGTCCTAAAAAGTAATAAATCTATTGTTATTACCTGATAATATATAACTGAACAAGAATTTCCTTATTTCACTTATATATTCTAAGGCTATATGAATCAGAAGTAATAAAAAATATAACTGGAATGTAACATGATCCCACACAGTGCGTGACTATCAGAATGCAGTTACATTCAGTTATAAATATAGGTTTTTTATAGAGAACCATCTCTTAGTATAATAAATGAAGAGATATCAGGAATTAGGATGTCAGTCCATTGAATCTTCTTGGTCCATGGATGATGTGGCATAACGGCCTCTTTTGTGAGAATGATGATTCCCATTTTGTTCTGAAATTTTCTGGGTGCTGCCTGAAGGTGAAGATGACGCCATTCTTCTGCATGTGGAATTGTTGCTGCTTGTGGGTTCTGTCAGATTTAATTTTAAAAGGGTTTGTTGCAGTTCATCTGCTGATATGCTTCTGTAAATTGTATCTTGGTAGTTAAATCTGACTGAAAAGGGGAAGCCCCATTGATACATAATGTTGTGGCGTTGCAGTTCCATTAGTTGGGGTTTCATGGATCGTCTTTTAGTAATAGTAAGTTGGGATAGGTCAGCAAAAATTTGATAATTGTGTCCTTGAAAATTAAGTTCCTTTTTTTCTCTTGCAGCAATTAGTATTTGTTCTTTCGTTCTGTAATAATGAAATTTTGTGATTATATCACGTGGGGGTCCATCTTTCTTTTTGGCTGTGAGGGCTCTGTGTACTCTGTCCAGTTCTAAACGTTCAATAGGGATATCTGGCTTTAGTTCTTGTAATAGAGCAGTAATAGTAGATTGCAGGTCTGTCACAGTTTCAGGTATTCCCCTTATGCGCAAGTTTGAACGTCTGGCTCTATTTTCGTAATCTTCAAGCTTAGTTTGAAGTATTAAATTCTCTTTTTTTAATTGTTCCAATTCTGTTATATTTTCTTGGGTTGTAATTTCAATTTCATCCATTTTTATTTCTAAGGCTGCGGTGCGGTTTCCCAGCTCTCTTATTTCTTTGGTTAGGCTTTTTGTTATTTGGTCTGAGGTTTGTTTTAAAGCCTTATGAAGCATCTTTTCAAATTGTAGTAATATTACTGGGGATGCTGAGGAGGCTTGTGGAGAAGTTTGTGAGAGGATTTGTTCTGTATCTGACTCAAATGGAGAGTCTTGCTGTGACATTTTCTGTCTGTGAGAGCGCCCTGATGCTGTATCTTGTGAGGTGACTGGAGCTGCTTCAGCTGCAGTGAGTGCCTGTGAGCTCTTTGTGAGGTGATTTTTATTTCTGCCACGGTTTCCTCCCAGTACCATATTTCCTGCCCAAACTTTCACAGTTTGTTCCCTGGGGCAAAAAGGTTCAAATGGATACCTTTTGAGCCTGCAGGCTCCGCTTTGTCCTTCTCTTCTCTCCTCAGCGGTGTGGAGCTCTAACAATGCATGTCTGCTCCGCTAGGCTCCGCCTCCTGCCCCCCAAGTTGTCGGAAAATTTTATAGCAAGCTCTCAAACTTTGTGTGTCGGAAATTCCTATGGAAAATGTGTGATGGAGCCTATACACGGTCAGAATTTCTGACAACAAGGTCTTATCACACATTTTCCATCGGAAAATCCTATGTGTGTACAGGGCATTACAATGTTTCTCTTTATCTCTGCCTAAGGATGTTGTGATAAAACTTGGCAGGCTGCCTGGATTTTTTTTTTGTCAGCTGTCAGTGAGCAGAGAACTCTCTTCACTTGTTACATAGAATCGGGAAAAAGCTATTTTAAGATCTTAAAGAGAGTTGAATCGAACTCAGTTCCTACAATGATTAATTGTGCAGCTCTAATTTTTTATAATATAATATATATATATATATATATATATATATATATATATATATATATATATATATATATATATTTTTATATATATATATTTTTTTTAAATTATTATTACACATGCAGTTGATTGCATATTAGAATAACTGCAGAACAACTTTGCCTAAACTGGTGGTTCTAGCTACCCACAGCTCCTGTCTTACAAGCCGATTCTGCCCCAGAAAACTGCTCTGTGCCCTACCATTAAAGAATTACTCAGGTTTCTTTAAATGCTGCAAGTGTTTTGTTAGAAAATGCCCTTTTAGCTTTTAAAAAATGTAAGGCTTTCATTATCAAGAACTTTTGTAGATAAAAACGCACTGCGGCATTTTTGTTGGATTTTCTTTTAATAGTAGAAATTTTTCAACAAGCACTAGGTCTCTTCATCTTAGGCACCATTCCCACATGGGAGTTTTATGTACATTAAAAAATAAAATAAAAATCCCGCTTGCTGCATCTTTAACCATCTCAATACAGGGCACTTTCACCCTTTTCCTGCCCAAGCCATTTTTCAGCTTTCAGCGCTGTCACACTTTGAATGACAATTGCGCGGTCATGCAACACTGTACCCAAATGAAATTTTTATTATTTTTTCCCCACAAATAGAGCTTTCTTTTAGTGGTATTTGATCACCTCTGCGTTTTTTATTTTTTACGCTATAAACAAAAGAAGAGTGACAAGTTTGAAAAAAAACACAATATTTTTTACTTTTTGCTATAATAAATAAATAATTTTTTTTTTTTTTTTTTACAAACAATTTTTTTTCTCAGTTTAGGCCGATATGTATTCTTCTATATATTTTTGGTAAAAAAAAAAAAAAAAAAATCGCAATAAGCGTATATTGATTGGTTTGCGCAAAAGTTATAGCGTCTACAAAATAGGGGATAGATTTATAGCATTTTTATTATTTTTTTTTTTAACTAGTAATGGCGGCGATCTGCAATTTTTATCATGACTGCGATATTGTGGCAGACACTTTTGACACTATTTTGGGACCATTCACATTTATACAGCGATCCGTGCTATAAAAATGCACTGATTACTGTATAAATGTGACTGGCAGGGAAGGGGTTAACACTAGGGGGTGATCGAGGGGTTAATTATGTTCCTAGGGAGTGTTTCTAACTGAAGGGGGAGGGGACTCACAAGGGGAGGAGACCGATCGGTATTGCTCTATACTGAGAACACACATTGGTCTCCTCTCCTCTCCTCTGACAGGACGTGGATCTGTGCGTTTACACACACAGATCCACGGTCCTGCCATGTCACCAGGCAATGGCGGGTGACTAAAAAGTACTGAAGCTGGTGGTTCAGCACAGCAGCCAGTCAATTAGCAACTTCAGAAAAAGGTGATAAATGGCAGTTCCCATATCTCTCTTATGACAGGTAAACTTGAATCTGCTTTGCAAAACATTACTATCTCTGCTATCAAAAGTATGGGGGGGGGTATATATCTACGCTGATACCTTTAAATCTCTCTAAAAAACACAACAGCTGCTGAATTCTTAGAACCTCAACCCAATGGCTGCAGATGGTAAATATGAAATATTAATGCAATATTTCATATTTGCTTGATTAAAATAAAAAAAAAAGAACATTGGAACTAAACATAATAAAACCTGTTCACTCTGTGCTGGCAGCCAGATCAACAGGAAAGCCTGGATTTAACAGAATGTACCAATACGCCTACACTCCTGTAATCAATAATACAACAATGCTCAGAGCAATCACATCACATTGTCTTTAATTGGAAGCCTGCATTGCCGATCTGGGGGAACACACTTTAAAAAAATGCATACTATATCCTGTATGGCCTATTCAGTTGTTTAGCAACTCCGGCACTCAGCGTGGAGAGTGGATTTTGCCATCCGCTCCTCACGCTGCTACAAGCCAGACCCCTGAGCAGTGTGATTATTTTTAGGATGTGCCCGCAAGAAGCAAGCAATGTCTCTAAAAACATGTATGTGCAATTCAAAATCATAACAGGGTTTGGCCATGTCCATCTATCAGTGCCCTAAATTAGACTTCTACTGTGCTGTGTCCCCAGGCCAGAAAAGATCAGTTGCTTTCTGGTTTCTGGCCTAGGTTAAAATGAGGTCTTGCATCCCAGGAGTCTTCATATTTTTTACTTTCATCTGGAGAAGGGGCTTTCTCAACTAAGTACTCCTGTCTGCATGCCTGAGCTAAGGGGAGATGGATTCCAGGAAGTAAATACTACATCTGCCCTTACTCAAAATGGCCACGGCTAGAAAATACTAGGGAGTGTATCCATTTGAGCTCCTGAAGCTTTTACCCCCTTCATGACCAGGCCATTTTTTGCTGTTCGCCACTGCAGTACTTTAACCACTTGCCGTCATTATACAGCAGGTCGGCACGATCCCGCGAACCGTCGTAGCTGTACTTCGGCTCCCTTAAGCGGGATAGCAGGCGCGCGCACACTGCATTGTGGGGATGCCGATGCTCGTGGCCGGCGGTCACGATGACCGCTGGCCGCGCGATCATGGGCACGAGAGGCATTACATAAATCTATCCCCTATTTTGTAGACACTATAACTTTTGCGTAAACCAATCAATGAATATACGCTTACTGAAATTTTTATTACCAAAAATATGTAGAAGAATACATATCAGCCAAAACTGAGGAAAAAATGTGCTTTTTTTAAAAAAAATTTGGGATATTTATTATATCAAAAAGTACAAAATATTGTGTTTTTTTTTTTTTTTTTCAAAATTGTCGCTCTTCTTTTGTTTACAGCGCAAAAAATAAAAAACCGCAGAGATGATCAAATACCACCAAAAGAAAGCTCTATTTGTGGGGAAAAAAAAAAGGACATCAATTGTTTGGGTACAGCGCCGCACGACTGCGCAATTGTCAGTTAAAGCGAAGCAGTGCTGAGTTGCAAAAAATGGCCTGGTCATTGAGCAGCAATATCTTCCGGGGCTGAAGTGGTTAACTGATAATTGTTTGTCATGCAACACTGTACCCAAACCAAAAGTATATATTTCTTTCAAACTAGAGCTTTCTTTTGTTGGTATTTGATCACTATTGGGTTTATTTATTTTTTGCGACAAACGTCACTGATCACTACTAATGGCAGTGATCAGTGATAATGGAACTGCGATAGTGCAGCAGGCAATCTGACGCTGGGGGGGACGACTGACAAACTGTCACTGACAGCACCAGTGACACGAATACATTGATCTAGGGCGATCAAGGGGTTAAATGTGTGCCTAACTATGTGTAATGTGTGTGCAGTGAGCTGCTTTTACAACTAGATCTCTCAATTTCTCATCCCTGACAAATCGCTCCCTCTGCACAGAGCTGTGATTGTACACAGCTGATCATCAGGTCCCAGCTCTAATTCATTGTCTGAGACTTGCTGACAGGCTTCTGTCCTATGTACAATCACAGCGGGTGCCAGGCGGAAGGAGTGCCTCCACACACCCTAAACCTGGAAGTAGTCAGCGACGTATGGGTATGTCGCTTTGCCTACACTGGCCACTCGCCCGTGGTGCATTGTGGGCAGGCGGACGGGAAGCGGGAAGTGGGTATTATCTGCGAATTAAAGAATGGAGACATGGATGAATGGGTGCGTTTACGTTGAATGTTAAAAATGAATTAAAATAGTGTTCACAGCTTGCAGTGCTCGGATACAGTTAAGTTCCGCTTTAAAGTGTTACTAAACCCAGGACCCTGCATTCACTAGATCTGGTCTCCCACAGTACAAAGAACATGGAAATGCAATTATTTTAGTAAAAATAAACTAATAAATACCTTTTCTCATCAGCAGTATATAGGTCTTATGACTTCCAACAGTGCCTGGTTAAAGCTTGTAAGAGGAGTTTTCATACTGCACTGGCTGTCCCATCAGGATGTAGGACCCCTGACCCTCTGTCTGGACATTGCCGATTGTCCCTGTACTGATCACATGTATTCTCCCAAGAAAATCTCTAGCAATACACACCAAACATGTGCAGCCTGACTCCAAAGGCTCTGTCTTTTCTGGACAGGTTTTGGAGTCAGTGGAAGAAGAGAAGGATCTGTGCATACAAGAGCAAACGGCCTTTTTACACAATACACAGGATTAACCCCTTAGGATCCACAGTTAGTATAGCAATCATGCTTTACTGCATATACAGACTGATTTTACTGTTGTGGGTTTAGTAACAGTTATGACATAAAATGCCCACATTGTTTCTATTAGCTAGAGAATGTGAGATCTTTACCTAGATCTTGGGTTACATAAGGGAGCTTGGAAGTAATGTTGCTTTTAACCTCATAGTAAATACTAGTAATAAAAAAAAAGAATATGATTTGGTAAAGGTAACATGCTCCCTACTGATTCAAGCATAGTGTGATTTTTAATGATAGGTTTGCATTAAAGGCGTCGTAAAGGTTCGTGTTTTTTCACCTTACCATGCATTAAGGTAAAAAAAACACCTGGCAGTCACTGGCCCCCTAGCCCCCCGTTTTTCTTACCTGAGCCCCTTCAGGGCTCCCGGCTCTTGATTGGATAGATTGATAGCAGCGCAGCCATTGGCTCCCGCTGCTGTCAATCAAATCCAATGACGCGGGCGCAAGGCCAAGTCCAGCATTGTGTGTCTACAAACGCAAATGCTGGTCTCGGGAGTGCGCCCACAAGGTAACCCCCTCGGGGAAGAGCTTTTCCTAGGGGGTTATCAGGTGTGTGGAGGAGCCGCGAGAGCCACCGGGGGACCCCGGAAGACGAGGTTCGGGGCCACTCTGTGCAAAACGAGCTGCACAGTGGAGGTAAGTATGATATGTTTGTTATTTAATTAAAAAAAAGGCCTTTTACAGTCACTTTAAGTAAGGTTTTTTTTTTAAAACCCGCCAGATCGTTTAGTTGTGCATGCAGCACATGATCCTTTTTTTTTTTTTGCTGATGCTACATGAAGCACTTCTGAAGTCAGCATGTTCCTGAATAACGTGCAGGTGGAACCTGTCAAACATTTCCAAAATGGCTCAGTGCAACTGCCCGACCTCTCAACCAGGCATCAGCATATTTCAAGGGCAGCAGGGAGCCCGGGCTGCTGATCTCAAACTTGCAATCAATTCTAGGCAATTGCAAAACATTTTCAGCACAGGATTATTCAATCATAATGCATGCATAGTTTAGGGGAATATATTATGTCAGCACAGAAAAGGTTAATCTCACTCATGGACTCCTGCAGCCTATCATATGTACAGATCTTAGCCCTAGGCAAATTCCTTTCATAGCACAGTACCCATAGATGCAGCTTCTCTGAGCAATTTCGCACACCATTAACTTTTAGATAGAGTTCTATACAGAACCAAATAATATCTCAACTTAAAAAAAAAAAAAAAAAAAAAAAAGTTTACCACTTAAAAAATGTAATATATTGCAGCTCAACAGTTATGTAGTGGCTGAATTTGATTTTTTTCTGGTTTTTCTGCCTTTATTTTCCCCTGCGACTAACACATTTCCTGTCCCCGAGTGGCTATGCTCACTCCCTCTATGGAAGGACCCCTGGTAGTCACTTATCTCCTTTACATGGGGTGTAGAGGGATTAGAGGTGTACAGGAGGAAGATGAATTGGTTTGTACTTTTGGTCCATCTCACAGGATCAGACACTGCATTTCTGATTCGATAAACAGTGATTTTCTGTGTTTGCTGAAAATGTTCTCTGAATAATGAGAACTAATGCAGCCACCACATCTAAGGACTGCAATATCCTAGATTTTTGTTACTGCATTTAGATACCCTTTAAAGTGTTACTAAACTCAAAACAGTAAAATCAGTCTGTAAATGTGGTAAAGCATGCTTATTATACTCACCGCGGAACCTAAGGGGTTAATCCTCTGCATTGTGTAAAAAGACTGTTTGATCCTGTATTCTCTGATCCTCCTCTTCTTCCATTGTCCCCAAACCAACTCCTGATAGTCCAGAGCCTTGGGAGCACTCTGCGCATGCTCAGTTTGGTGTATTAAAAACACAGATCTAGTGCACTTAGGCTATAATAAAAGTCCTAACAGATAACAGCTACTAGCACAATATTGTTGGTGACAATAAACAGTAATCAGTGGTAATGGTGCAGCGCTGTACTAAACAATGTCCATAATAATAATAATAATAAGTTCATAAGCTTCTGATTCCTCTCTTTGTATGTCCATGCTCCAGCTTTTTAGTGCTGTAGCCAATATTTTGGTGTGCCATTGGCCATGGAAAAAACTTTTTCCCACCACATCAATTGATTTTTTGGGTATACATATTGACACAGAAGTTCTGGAATTTCGTTTACCAGTTCCTAGATGTAGTGGCTGTATTCCTTTTTCAGGCCTTTTTTTCTTTATTTTCACCGGACAAGCCTACCAATAACACACTTTCAGGACTTATTTGTACTCCACTAAGTCAATAGAGCCACGTTTGTCACCATAGGGTAGGACCACAAGCACATCTTCTCCTTTCCTCTGTAGTACTTGGTAGGCGGGAGAATTAGTAGTTTATAGAATACAGATATGGGTAAGCGAAGGGCTGCAACACTGTGAAGATGGTGAAGAGCAGCACAGCCGGTCAGAACAAACAGCTGTCATGTACGGACTCCAGGACCACCAGAAGGGGCAGGCAGCGTCTACAGGCTAACCTGATCAAAGTGGTAACCATTGAGGGTGAAAAGAGGGCATCTACAATGTGTTTCAGAGGACCTGCCTCCTCATTCAAGTATAGTATTTATTGCTAGAGTTTATTTTTATTTATTTTTTTTTGGGGGGGGGGTGCATGTGATCAGAACGGGGCCAATCAGCACTGTCCAGACAGAGGGTCAGGGTTTATGCAGCCTCATAGGACAGTCAGAAGAGAATGAAAACTCCTCCTACAAGCTTTAACCAGTGCTCGGCTGGAGATTGATAGAAGTCACAAGACTGCTATATACTTGCTGATGAGAAAAGGTATTTAGAAATGTACATTTACTAAAATAATTGCATTTCAATGTTCTGTGTACTGTGGGAGACCAGATATAGTGAATGCAGGGTCCTTGGTTTGCTAACACTTTAAAAAAAAAATCCTTGGGTGGGATATAGCTGCATTAGTATTAATTCTTCAGGCTAAGCACATTTTCAGTAAGTACAGAAAATACCTCGATCTTGCTAAAAACAGTAACATCACTTGAGTGGGAAAGCAAAAAAATAAATATAAAAAAAGTAATGTAGCATTTACAACTGCTAAACCAT
The DNA here is from genome assembly GCF_042186555.1 of Aquarana catesbeiana. Lineage (NCBI taxonomy): Eukaryota > Metazoa > Chordata > Amphibia > Anura > Ranidae > Aquarana > Aquarana catesbeiana. Next base: position 251,887,427 of record NC_133327.1, on the reverse strand, counting down.
AAAGCATACTGTAACTTAATATTGTTAAAAACAACCTTTATAAAATGTAGTGCTATAATTTTCTGTAAAATTTAACAGGGAGGTCTTCTCTACACAGTTGGTATATGGAACTTCCCCAGAAATGGAATTTCTGCTTGTATGATTGGCTCACTAATTTTCCTTGTAGTCTGCATTAAGATACAAGTCAGATTTTAGGCATCCCCTGTAACAAAAATTTCATTTTTGGTGAGAATCCCAAAGGGTTCATTATTTCTAAAGGGATGCAGACACTGCTACTTTCCCTGATAGAACACTAAGTCCATCAGCTGATTATTAATGAAAAAAAGTTACTGCCATTCAGATTCACTCTGCACAAAACAGCTTTTTCTTCAAGAGAGAAAATCCTTACAATGTACATTGATCACCAAAAAGGTGTTGCATTTTTCACAACAAAAGCAGAGTTAATCTTTAAAAAAACAGACAGACATGTTTGAAGCTTAGCTTTTGGGACAACCATGGCTCACTCAATAAAAAAAAAATGGAAAAACTAGTGGAGACACGGAGGGACAGAAGTGTCATATTTGCAGGATTACCAGGTGGAAAAAGAAAACTAATGTAGTTACCACATCTATCGATTGGTAAGCTGCACAGAATTACATTTTATCTTTAGGTTTAGATATGCTTTAAGCTGAACTCCAGATAAACAGCTAAATACACAGATGAAATAAATATATATGGCCTATTTCTCCTGCCAAGGATTTGTATTGCTGTCCATCTAATTCTAATGCCCTGCACACACGATCGCACATTCCAACAACAAAATCCATGGATTTTTTCAGACGGATGTTGGCTCAAACTTGTCTTGCATACACATGGTCAAACAAATCTTGTCGGAGATTCCGAACATCAAGAACGCGGTGACGTACATACAACGAGACGAGAAAAATAAAGTTCAATAGCCAGTGCGGCTCTTCTGCTTTTTCTGAGCATGCATGGAACTTTTGCGTTGGAATAGTGTACACGCGATCAGAATTTACGACAACGGATTTTGTTGTCGGAAAATTTGAGATCCAGATCTCAAATTTTGTGTGACGGAAATTCCCATGGAAAACGTCCGATGGAGCCTATGCACGGTCAGAATTTCCGACAACAAGCTCCCATCGAACATTTTCCGTCGTAAAATCCAACCGTGTGTACGGGGCATAAGAATTACACATCTCTGCCAAACAGCACAGCCCCATCTGGCAAGACAGACCTGACTTTTCTTTGCTGCAGTTAAAGTCGTTCTAAAAGGGAATTTTTTTTTTTAATCTTAATGCATCACCAGCTCCATATTACACATACAGCTTGGGAGCGAATATATTATATATTTATATATATATATATATATACACACACATACATATACACACACACACACTTTTGGGAAAAAAATACACTTGTGAATTTTAATGCAAAAAAAATACATAACCTATTTTTTAAAAGATAAAAAAAATAAAAGATGATGTTACCTCGACTAGATAACAAACAATTTGCGGTTTAAATTTGCGAACACCCGTGCAATGGTGACAATGTAAATTTTACTATCCCTAGGCAACAATTTAAAATCTTTTACAGGTTACCACTTTAGATTTACAATAGGAGTTCTGGTGCTAGAATTACTGCCCATGATCAGATGTTCGTGGCGATGCCTCACATGTGTGGGATGATCGCTGTTTGTGTGTGTGCAGAACCAACACGCGTGTTTGCCTTTGCGTGCTAGCACTTTCACTGCTGTCACAAGGAATGTAAACAGGAGGCCCCATAATCCCTCCTCTGTTCAAAAAATGGCACCGTTGACATCTGAGTAAACCGGACGTGAGGTCATGTCATCGCTTCCGGGAAACCAAAGTGGAGACCCAATCAAAACCAATCCTGGCTTACTTTGTATGTCTCTCTCTGACTAGCTGGTGGACACTACAGCTAATAGTTTGGGTCTCCCGGCGAGACGGGAGAGAGCCACGACATCCCCTCCAGCTGCTTGTAATAGCAAGCGAGGGACTAGTTAGCCTCTCCAATTACTATTATAAGAGAGCCAAAAAAATGGTACCAGGATGATGCCTGCAGCTGAAGGCATCACTCCGGTTAAAATAATACATCCAGGTTTTGTCCCTCCCCCAACCTGTGCAGCAGGCTGAAAAGCAGCAGACTGGTGAGCTCCCATTGCTCCAATCAGAATTATCCTTGTTAACACAGAAGCATTACAGTACAACTGACTGGCTCCCTGTGTTGCTTCTTCCTCTTCCAGCCTGAGCTTTGCTGTACAGGGACTGCAAGAAGCTGATACAAGGTCAAATCCAGGAACTTACACTGTCTGCAAAAAAAAAAAAGCATTTATTGAAGTATTAATGATTACCGAGCTGCATTAACTTGTACCTTCTATATCTGCTTGAGTTCAGCTTTAAAATACTTTATAAGATTAAAAGCGGGCTTCTGCTGCAGCTTGCGTTCTTTGTTTCTACATTTCCAAAAAAACACAATCCTCTAATGTATAATGGCAGATGGTGCTCCTTCTATAATAAAATGAACAATGAGCACTATTGTCCAAAGTATTAATGTCCTCCACTACCATAGAAAAAGCAGGGGAGTGCCAGAGACTCTACTATACTGCTACACAAAGGAGACTGACGATAGGATCATTTTCAGCTTAAAGTCAATAACCCCTTAAAGTCCAATTCTGATCAACTCCAGCAGAGGTTTAAAAAAATGAAATGAAAAAAACAAAACAGACAAACAAACAATAGCTCTGTTTGTAACATCTCCTCCCTGACATGGTTTCCTCACATGAACGCTATTCCTCCACTAAATTTCCCTATTCTTCCAAATTTTATAAAAACTAGCGTTATTCAACCCAGAAGACAAAGGGCATAATGTGAGGGCTAGCTACAGACTGGTGTTGATGTCATGAGGTCACTGCCACTCTCTTCACCAAATACTGCCCACCACCAGAAGAAGATCTAAAGAAGAAGAGGACCCTATGTGGCTTATTTACTAAAACCAGAGAGCAAAATCTGGTGCAGCTGTGCATGGTAGCCAAACAGCTTCTAACTTCAGCTTGTTCAGTTAAGCTTTGACAAAAAAAACTTAAAGCCGATTGGTTTCTTTGCACAGCTGCACCAGATCTTGCACTCTCCAGTTTTAGTAAATCAACCACCATGTGTCAAGTGACTGTCCAGAGGGTGGGAGAGATGAGCTGGAGTTGAGCAACAAATAATGATGCCGTAAAAATGGCTATTAGACTTCAAAGTGAATCTGTTCCCATCAACAGGATAACTTTAATGGCAACCCCACCAGCAAAACATTACTTTTCCTTTGCTTTTCCGATACACTGTTTGGTCATTAGGAGTGAAGAGTGTCATATTGTAGGCTCCATGTTGTGACACTCTACCCTCACCCATGTGATAGCATTGGGTGCCAACTGTCAAGCATAAGCAGCATCAAGTGATATGCTCCCTTACTCCTGGAAGTCCTTGTTTTTTTTACCCATAGGAGCTGAATAGATGTTGGGGGAGCTAAGGAATGCGAGTATATACTGTACTTCCCCCAATAAAGTAAACCTGACAATTTGTGCTTCATGGACAAAGTAAAATTTCCGTTTAAATTATGTAGCGTTAACTAAAACAAGGGGACACATTTCTGTCATTCAGACTTTAGGGGGGCTGGACTGTGGCTAGTCAGAGAAGAAAATGTCCTGCGTCACTGGAATAAAAAAAATTCATCAGGCTTGGTTGTCAGTGGGAGTAAGAAAATGACATAGTGCCTATGGTCACTAGGAGGGGGAATAGTGCCTTATTATTGGTATTGGTGGGAGGATTATTACCCAATCATTGGTGTCAGTGGTGGGAATAGGGACCCATTGTTAATGTCATGGGGGGATTAGTGCCTCTTCACTGATGTCAATGGGAGAAATAGTGCCTCATTGTTAGAGTCAGTGGAAGGAATGGTGCCTGATCATTGGGGTCAGTGGGAGGAATAGTGCCCCATCGTTGATGTTAGTGGAAGGAATAGTATCTCATCATTGTTGTCACTGGAAGGAATAGTGCCTGTATCAATGGAAGGAATGGTGTCCCAAGGGCCAGATAAAAAGGCTACACCCAGCCTGTGGGCCACAGTGGGAGACCACCGATCTAAAACATGCAAATTAAAACTGGGGTATTCATTCATAGTTTTGCGTTTTAGCACATGTATTCTTATACACATCTAGCAGGGTTAAAATGTTACAATTTTCTCATAGGATCCTCTTTTTGGTAAGCTCCAAAGAGCATTGCTATTTTTCTAATTAGGTAATGCAACCCCTGGTTTTCCTACTTAATTTAGCACATTTCCATTTGACTTTGAAACTCCTGTTCAAAAAAAAAAAAAAAAAAACAGCCTCTTGTCTTAGTTTATAGAGATTGTGACACTTTAATCAGTCCATCTGGCATTCTGTCTTTTTTGGCTACAAAACAAACTGACAATTCGTGCTACAGCTATTAAAAAACACAGGAAGATTTGCCGATGGAATAATATGGTGCAATATAAAAGGTACAGACAAAAAAAAAAAAAAAACAGTATTGTCCACCATTAAAATAAAGAAAATAAATTATTAATAAATGCAACAGGACGTTAGAACTAGACATTGCAGTAGGCCCATTTGTGAAATGAAGAAAATCAGTATACAGTGCCCACAAGATCTAATCCGAGTTCAGTTCATACAGTTAAATCAGTGAATTGCAAATTATGGTTGGTCACCATGGGTTAATATACACGGCTTTATCAAATAAGCTATTATGGGACTCCGAAATCAACTACATTTAGATACAGCATCCACATGCCTTAGAGCCCATTCACACAGGGGCAACTTTGGATCCGACTTCAAGTCGCCCCAAGTCGCCCCTAGTCGCCTCAAGTCGCGCTACACGAAAAAATCAATGTAAGTGAATGGATCTGTCTTAATGCACACTACTGCAGTCGCTCCGACTTCAGAAAAGGTTCCTGTACTACTTCAATCCGACTTGAAGGCAACTTGTACCCATTGATTTCAATGGAAGTTGCCTCCAAGTCTGATCACTGTTCATACTGAGGCAACTTTACAGGAAGCAGAAAAGAAACAGAAAGTAATTTCCTCCACTAAACAGCCAGCCCCCTCCTTCTCACACACAGCTGATAAGCTCTGATTGGCCACTTGTAAAGTTCCCTGTCCTGGAGGCGACTTCAAGTTGTGTTGTAAGTTGCCCCAAGTCGTGCTGTGATTCATACTCAAGTCGTGTCCAAGTTGCCTCCCAAAGTCGTGCTGGAAGTCGTGTTGCCCCTGTGTGAATGGGCTCTCAGAGTAATAAATCCCAAATCACACCTTATGGGTTTTTCTATTATCAGTAGAACTATAGGTTACCTGGCTCTTGAAAGTGACTGCTGGCTCCTAGATTTTTACTAAGAGGCTCCTAAATGCTACATTAATTTATCTGCCTCTGCCTTAGGGTGCAATAAAATGTACTGTAGACTAGGGGAGACATTTTATTTTATGATTATAATGCCATGCCAGATAGATTAAGAGGGATTTGCAATGCATCATGGGAACAATTCATTCATGCAAAGAAATAAAACTGCTTTTCGCAAAATAGCAATAATTTGCTGTCAGTTTTATACACTTAAGGAAATGTAATCCTCCTCACTGTAATACTCGGCTTAATCTTCTCTAAGCCATTACTGTATGGAGAAGTCCTCACAGCTTCAGCTGGACATGACCCATTTTCTTTGGTCTGCACACCTACTTCGTTGAGTGAACTGCAATCCTATAATACTGGGGAAGCTTTACTAAACAAAAGCCTGATTTCTAAAGTAGAAAGAAAATTGGATTTCACTTTGGTGAAGCTGCCTATGTGATCATCGGCTACAACAATGTATAATACGAGTCAAGCACGCATGGGAAGAGAATCAGCTGGTATGGGATCACTAGGATATTCCCTCATTGACCTTCATTAGGTCTCTTTCCAATTGTGGGATTACCTGTTGCTAGTTAGATGAGGTCACCTGGTTTCCTGGCAACTCTGATGCAAAAGATACCAAAATAATTCCAGGTTCTATTTACAACTCACGCCACCTTTGGATATCCTATTAGATCATCATTGTTCCACAAGAGATCTGCATCCAAGCCAATTAAACAAATGCAAATAGGTCTCACTGTGAAGCAAATTAAAGGAGAAATTCGGGCAAAATAAAATATATTCAGTAGTAAAACTTTAAAAGTTAGAACAGAATTCTGGTGAAAAGGGTAAAATGCCCAACTGTGCTTCTGTTGGTGGAAATGGTATGAGGGGCAGGTTTGTTTAAACCTCCATAAGACTGGTAAATCCGATCAAATTATTTTCCATCAAAGAAAGGCTCACTTCCCATAAAGGCAGCACCATTGTCACAATGTAGGGAATAACCTGCTGTATGTGGAATAAAAAAAAAAATAGACAAGAGGTGCCTCTAGTGTAGTAAGCATTAGATCTTGAGAGTCATAATATGAAAGAGGAATTGCACTCACAAAATTGGAGAGAAGCTCACGCTCTCCACAATGTAGAACGCAATTTATCAAATACCCTATCCAGGGCAAATTCAAAGTAAAACAAATCACCTGGTTGCCATGAGAAAACACTTCTGAATTACTCACTAATAGGAACACTCTTGAAATTGCTCTAGTATCAGAACACAGCCAGCATAGTGGTAGCACTCTAGCCATCTGTCATGACCAGCGATCCGCGTTCTTACTCCCTTCTGTCTCGACTCCTTGTGCTCTGGAACTCTAGTTCATAGTCTGTTAGGAAGGCAGTGTCTTTTCCCTGGGCTGTACTAACCTAGGGCCAGTTACTGTCCTTCAAAGTTAAGTTTGGGGGGGGGGGGGGGGGGATGGGTGGCAGACTGTGGTCAGTGGGAGTAGAAATTGTCCTGGAAGTATACAATGCATCTTTGGCTTTAGGGGGAGGAATGGTGCCCCATCGCTTGGATCAGCGGGAGGAATAGTGCCCCATCGCTGGGATCAGCGGGAGGAATAGTGCACCAATCGCTGGGATCAGCGGGAGGAATAGTGCCCCAATCGCTGGGATCAGCGGGAGGAATAGTGCCCCAATCGCTGGGATCAGCGGGAGGAATAGTGCCCCAATCGCTGGGATCAGCGGGAGGAATAGTGCCCCAATCGCTGGGATGAGCGGGAGGAATAGTGCCCCAATCGCTGGGATGAGCGGGAGGAATAGTGCCCCAATCGCTGGGATCAGCGGGAGGAATAGTGCCCCAATCGCTGGGATCAGCGGGAGGAATAGTGCCCCAATTGCTGGGATCAGCGGGAGGAATAGTGCCCCAATCGCTGGGATCAGCGGGAGGAATAGTGCCCCAATTGCTGGGATCAGTGGAAGCAACAGTGACCCATGGTTTGTGTCAGTGGGAGAAATAGGGCCCCATGGTTGGAGTCAGTGGGAGAAATAGTGCCCCATGGTTGGTGTCAGCGGGAGGAATGGTGCGCCATGGTTGGTGCAGCGGGAGGAATGGTGCGCCATGGTTGGTGCGGCGGGAGGAATGGTGCGCCATGGTTGGTGCAGCGGGAGGAATGGTGCGCCATGGTTGGTGTCAGTGGGAGGATTGGTGCGCCATGGTTGGTGTCAGTGGAAGGAATAGTGCTCCATCATTGGCATTAGTGGGAGGAATAGTGCCGATCAATAATGTCAGTGGAAGGAAGAGTGCCCCATCAGTGGGAGGAAAAGTGCCCCAAGAGACGGATTAAGGCAAGCATAGGGCCACATCTGGCTCCAGGCCGCAATCTGGAGACCACTGATCTAGTAAATGGTACTTTTTAAAAGGTACTATTGTAATTTTATATCAGTCCCGAAAAGGGGTGTGCACATTTTGTAAAAATGAGTATACTTTTCAATGAAGAGAAAAGACATCCATCCTTCTGGGAACACTAGCAAAAAACTGAAACATCGTGGAAGCAGAGGGATTTATACTTGGCTGGTCAATGGCTTTTTATGTTTGCCAGTGTCTAATTCCCCTGGTTTTGTACACCAGTTCACCAAGGGATGTTGGGGAACTGGTGGAAATGCAGTAAAGGGCAAATAAACTGACAAGAGGCATGGAGGACTTCTGCTATGAAGAACGATATACTAAACTGAATGTGGTCTCCCTTGAGAAGAGGTGTTTAAAGGGGGGTATGATCACCATGTATTAAACACAAAAACAGTCCATAAAAAAAAAAAAAAAAAAAAAAGGATGCATTCCTAAATCCTAAATGCACAGAATGTAACGGGATAACATTTTATATAAAACACGAGACTGTTGATCCAGGGAGTATCCAATTGGCTTCATCAGATCAGTAATAATTTTTTTACCCCATTGGAACAAATGGGACCATGCTTTATAAAGTTTTTTGCTGTCCTCTTGATCAACTATGGGTATAGGGTTCTGCATATAAAATGTTTTCAATTTTTTTAATACTGGTTAAACTCCATGGACTTTTTTCAGCCTAACTATATGTAACTATGCAAAGAAGTGGTATACCCGACACTCCACTGTTGGGCATAATACTGTCAGAAATTAAGATAGGACGAGATCAAAGGAGTTCTCAACATGCATTAGAAGCTAGAGTGGGGGGGGGGGGGTTCCTTTCTACTACACTCCACCTATAATTGAGATATCGCTATAGCCAGTTGGCTTTCAATACATGCTTGGGAGCCCTAGAGTGGTTATTTAGCCTATGCTAGCTCATAAATAAGTATCATAACCTGCGCTTGTTCTATTGTCTGTTGAAATCTATGTAACAAAACAAAATAATGTTATTTTATATCAGCACTATTTTGTAGTAAAGAAGTGACACTTTCATCCCGTGAGATGTGTACAGAATCATTCACAAGCTCTGCCGACATTCCCAGCAGACTGAGCTGCATGAAACCATTCACAGATACATACAGTATCATTACATGCAGCCTCATGCTATTTATGGATGTCTTGTGCTGGAATACATTGCTATGAGACTTGTCGGTAAGGTTCTCCAGGATGACGATATACATTTTGATGCCAGGATGAAGTTCTCTCAGGACCTGCAAGCTTCTCAAGTCCCTTTAATGAAACAAAGATACATCAAAAGAGATGGATAGGCCAATACATTGCCAGAATGTAATAAAGCAAAAAAAAAAAAACAAAGTTAATATTTAGATATGTACACCAACCTTTCTCTATTTTTACCCCAGAGGAACATTCACAGGGTGTTCAATTTACCTGCACGAGAGGCATTGTTCCGTGCAGCCACCTGCACAAAGCCTGTTAAAAATCGATGAAAAGGTGGGCGGCTGCACAGATTTCCAAGCGCATCCCAAGCGTACATCCATGATGCATGGCTGCACATCTGATGTGACAGAAACGGTATCAGACCCCGGCCAACTTCACACCGCTCTGTCACTAGTCAAACTCACACCGCTCTGTCACTGATACGTAACAATGACACTCTCAGCCTCAACCCACACAAAGATTTTTCAGTACACAGGACCACAATCTAAGTTCCAGCAGACAGAGCGATCGTTGCTGGGTTTGGCTAACTATGCAGTTAACTCTTTGCTCTTCCACTAGAATAATGTCATAAATATGAAAAATTCACAACAACAATGGTGACTTTTAATAAAGGTCTGTAATATCCACCGTCACCACAGACAGGAATATCCAGAGATTTAACAGAATTAGCACTCAAAGAGACAGTGATCCTTTAAGTTCTGCATTAGTGCATTAGAGAAAATATTAACACTTTTCAAAATATTGTTTAATAGAAAAGGTAAAATGGTGCACAATATTTACAGAAAAAGGGTGTTACAAAAAGAAAAGAAAAGAAAAAAAAAAAAAAAAAAAGACCACAATGCAACAGAAAAGAAAAATATTTGAATAATAAAAATACTTAAAGCGGAACTTCACCCAAAATGGAGAAATTTCGATAGTTGTTGTTTTGGGGAGCAGGTACCTGGTTTTGACAGTTTCCCGCTCCCATTTCTGGTCAGATTGCTGTGGCAATCTGAGCAGAAGTTCAGCCCCCATTCTTCCCCACAGCCTTCTAGAACACATCATAGTTCCCAAAAAGTTGTGGGACCATTTACAAAGCATAAGATGGCTCGCGCGTGCGGAGAGGGAAGCTGGCTGTGAAGCCGCATGCAATCACAGCTGCTATCCCACATGTCAGCGCCTGGACCCAAAGATGACTGAAGAGGTGGCTCGGGTGAAGACAGTGCTGTATCCATGGTAAAAGAGAGCTCCAGACTACCAATACAGTCTCCCTTTCTGGTCCTTGAGGAAGGTGTTGACAGAAATGTTCTGATCAATGAGAAGGTTTGAGGAGTGGCCGATAAGATAGCACAATTTTACGATCATTCGGCTGCTCCTTCTTCGGATATAGTTTTCTTAATGTATTAATATTTCAAGTATACCCCATGTCACGAACTAGTACGTGATGGCCAAGCCAGAGATAGTCAGTATGATATCACTTAGGCAGGTTACCCAGGAGGCTGAAGACATCTAGTCCGCCTTCTGTATATGACAGCCTAGTCATGGGTGATCTTGCGCCGTTCAGTATTGTCTTCCACATTCAAATATATAAATCGACAGTACTGTAGATTGGTCATGTCTGATCCTATGAATTACGTGTAGATTTTAAAACTGTGAATTGGAGAAAGGGTTTCTTACAGGTCAAGCAGCAAAGCTGTCAGTACAAATTAGGCCTTAAGGCTTCATGTACACGGAACGTTTCTACAACCTCTCCTGAATGATTTAACTTGACAGATAGCAACCCACGTTTAAAACATCTGTTTTGCCGCGTTTACATGCCGCGCTTGCGTTTAGAAGCGTTAAAATATTATATATATATATATATCTTTTTCAAAATAGCCAAAAATAAACAATGACTGTAAACAAAATGCGGCTAAACGCGAGTTACCACGTTTAGAAGCGTTTGGCGCTTGAAATGCCTCTAAACTCAGCTTCTGAACATATTTTTTTGCGTTCCAAAACCTCTAAACTCAGCTGCCTAGAAATGACTGTAAACGACCCTGTGTACATGTACTGATAAGATAACATAGAGGAGAGTTCGGGGGCAGTTGAAAAAAATGCCCAACGGTCCTAAACGTCCTTTTACCAGCAACAGTGTACATGAGGCCTAAGTGGCTTTTACAATATCAATTAGTCCTGGGTTTTTTTGCAGGCCGTGTACTCCTAATGGGTTTAGTTACCCCAAGGTCCAGAGTGTGACAGAACTGAAATGTTTTTACCACCTTACGATGGGCTAACTCCAACTATCTCTTAATGGGAAGTGCTGATAACCTTGGTAGATGTTTACAGACATTAGGATAAGCAATGCCTATAGCACTGCAGTATTCGGTTCCAGATCCCCCTGCTGAAGGATTCAATTAGATATTTACCGCTTTAGCAAGTCCCTGTTTATTAGTCATTTGCTAAGTAATGGTATAACAGAATAGTTAATATCTATTCCTGAGTAGAGTTAGCGGTTCTTTTGAAATTCCCAGAATTGCTGACTCAAGTTAAATCGGTTTTATACCCGCAGAAAAAAAAAACTGTAAGGCAAAGGCATAATGAGCTAGTATGCACCGCATACTAGCTCATTATGAAATACCTTAGAACGAGGTGTCGGTACCTAATCCCGGTCCACAACGAGGGAGCTGACATTTTGCCCTCAGCGTGTCTTCCGGGTTCGTGGCCCCGGTGCTGTGAGTGGCCGGAGCCGCGATGACGTCCCTCCCATGCGTACGCGCGGGAGTCTTCTTCCAGGCAAGGTCCGGCAGCATCTGCCGGACCTTCAGCTGGGCAGTCAGAGCACATGCGCCGCTGATGACAGCGGCTGCATGCAAAGTGAATATCTCTTAAACCGTACAGGTTTAGGAGATATTCATTTTACCTACAGGTAAGGCTTACCTGCAGGTAAAAAAAAAAAAAAAAAAAAAAAAAAAAAAAACAGTCCTGAGATTATAGCTATGTTCTAAAAGGGAAGTCATTGCAGCTCATAGTCTCCTATTCTAAAAAATGTAATGGCCGACAATGAATTCTGAACAGCATGGCTGCCCTGTGACCTCTCACAGTTTTTGGTGTGCCCAGTTTGCAATATACACTATAAGAATAATTAAATAGTTCAGTTAGGTGGTTGAACCAAAAGGTTTAGTTGATATAGGTTGATACCTCACAGCACATACAAGTTATCTGACATTTACCAATAATCAGCAATTTATTTATTGCAAATAAAATTAGGCAATAGGGTTTTGAATTGCAACAAGACAACTGAAAACCTTATCAATGCCAACGGTAATGCCCTGTACACACGATCGTACATTCCGACAACAAAATCCATTGGATTTTTTCCGACGGATGTTGGCTCAAAACTTGTCATGCATACACACGGTCACACAAAGTTGGTCGGAAATTCTGAATGTCAAGAACGCGGTGATGTACAACGAGCCAAGAAAAATGAAGTTCAATAGCCAGTGCGGCTCTTCTGCTTGATTCTGAGCACGCGTGGCACTTTGTGCGTCGGAATTGCCTACACACGATTGGATTTTACGCAAACGGATTTTGTTGTCGGAAAATTTTAGATCCAGCTCTCAAACTTTGTGTGTCGGAAATTCCGATGGAAAAAGTCCAATGGAGCCTACACACGGTCGGAATTTCCGACAACAAGCTCCGATCGCACATTTTTCATCGGAAAGTCCAATTGTGTGTACAAGGCATTAGGCTGAGGCACACCATCAATGATCTCTTTTAGAATTTTAAAAGCAGCACTAAGGTTGGCCATAGACGGAGCAAATTTCTTTCCTGCAACCGTAGGTTCCCTCATCAATACAAACAGTGTTGACAAAGAAATCCTCCTGCAGCCATTGTGTCCCCACCTGGAGAACACAGTGATTATTGCTAGGGGTTATGGCAGCTGCTAGCAATAATCACATGTAAAATCCAGCAGGCTGGTTGTACCAAGTTGATTGATCAATCAACTTGGGTACATTCAGCCTGCCCATACATGGTTCAAATCTCAGCTGAAACGGCCAAGATTCAAACAGTCTATGGCCAGCTTAACACTGCGGAAACAACCAGTGCAGCTAAACAGCACAGCAAAAGTAACTGCCAGTTATTATTTCTTAATCTGGAAAGTCGTATCATGGTAAAGTCTAGTTTAAGTAGTAATAATTGCCCAACCAGACTAAAATCATGCATTCAATACACAATTTTTGATGACTTAATGGATCAGTAATTAACAAAATGAATGCAGAATTTAGGAGCCAGTAGAAACTTGTACAAGGACAAGTTCCTACTAGGACTAGGAGTTGAGACAAGACAGGTGATTTTCCAAAGAAACCAATAGAAAAAAGTAGTCAAGAATCAAGCACAATTATTTCCTGCCTGGACTCTAAAAAAAACAAAACAGATTGTTCTCTTAAAGCCAGATGCACTTCTCCTCTTGTCCTTCTATGAAACCGTCACCAATAATATAATTTACTACAGCAAGAAACATACATCTAATGATGGTTTCTTATCTCATTTCTTTCTGTGTTCCAAAGAGGCAATACTCCTCTCCTGCTTATATAAACATGTGCTGGCATTTGGAGTCAAAGATGTCAGCGGTGGCAGGCTTTTTTTTGCCAACCCACCAATGAGATATATATATATATCTATATATATATATATATATATATATATATATATATATATATATATATATATATATATATATATATATATGTATGCATAAACTCAAGATCCAAGGAAGAAAAAAAAAAACAGGCTTCTTTTGTGTTTTTGCCGCTAGCTCACCAATGACTTCTGTAACAGATCTCCTCTATATACTGTACATGATCCGAGAGGAAAAAAAAAAAAGTCGCCTTATAGGTTTATGCTGCCAGCCCACCAATGACGTCAGATCCAAATCTTGTGCATACGATGTACAAGGTCTGGCGTTGTTCAATCTGAGGAAGAGGAAAAAAAACAACACCCCGAGATCTAGGAGTTTACAGACAAGATCTCCATGGAAGGCAATAGAGACTTGGCATTCTCAGGGGGCAGCTGAGAGGCCAGGGCTATATCACCAGTGCCTTAGGATTCCATCAAGTGGGATTAAAGAAAGTAACCAAAGAAATCTTTTAGTGGACAAATGGTTTGATGATGTTTTGAGCTACATGCACCTGGGAAAAGGTCCACATTGACAGTTCCCAGCCAGCTGAGACCAGCCTGGATACATTTGGGCTCTGGCACGAAGCAAGCCACTTACAAAGGAGAAGCCACTCTACCATATGCTGCAGAAACTAGGTTTTGAGGAAATGACAACATTTATGAAAATAACACTTGTTCATAGTGCTTTAATTAAAAAAAAATCTTAAAACATGCAACACAAAATAACTGAAAAAAAAAAAAAGGAAATATCTTCAATTCATTTTTCTGGTTAACAAAATATTTAGGTAAACCTATCCTGAATGTAAAACAAAGCAGGCAGTGTTACAGAACGCTGAAATCACCAAGCATCAAACATAAGGGTAAAGCATGTTGGAGAGATGAAAGCAACGATAAAAGTGGAAGAAGCAGCAGATGTTACAATCTCTTTGTTAAAAACAATGGTGATAATAAAAACAAATATATTTTGTATATGACAGACAAAAGATCTGCCAATATTTGCCGACATTGTCCACCGCTAGAACACACCACAATCTTCAAAGCAAATAGATGCAATAGAGTACAGCAGTGAAGGGTGTGCTAACTTTTATATGGAGCAAAGGGAATGATTGGTAATCAATTTCAATCAGGATTTTCAAGATATGCGATAATAAATGCTTCAAATCATCAAAAGGATTTGTTTTAACCTCCTCATGACCCACCTGTCACAAATAAAAGGTTTTAATTTTTCTCATTGCTTGAAGTTAATGGTCAGCATATGGTTACTCTATTGCCGCGTACACACGGTCGGAACAACAAATGTTCGATGGCAACTTGTTGTCGGAAATTCCGACCGTTTGTAGGCTCCATCGGACATTTGTTGTGGGAATTTCCGACAACAAAAATTTGAGAGCTGGTTCTCAAATTTTCCGACAACAAAATCCGTTGTCGGAAATTCCGATCGTGTGTTCCAATGCACAAAACTGCACACATGCTCGGAATCAAGCAGAAGAGGCACACTGGCTATTGAACTTCATTTTTCTTGTCTCGTCGTACGTCTTGTACATCACCGCGTTCTTGGCGATCGGAATTTCCGACAACATTTGTGCGACCGTGTGTATACAAGACAAGTTTGAGCCAACATCCGTCGGAAAAAAATCCCAGGATTTTGTTGTCCGAATGTCCAATCGTGTATACGGGGCATTAGACTAAGCCCTAAGGCAGAACTCCAGGAATTACTTTTTTTGCAGATGTCTATTTGTCCAGCTTAGCTTGATGTGAGCATTTATATCTGATATCTGGACAGCCGTCCGTATACTGAATTTAACTGTAGTAGTCTGCACTACATACAGCGATATCTGAGATCTTTCAGGTGCTGCTCAAATTGGCATTGCCACCACTCATGAAACTGTTTTTGTTCTGGACTACTACAGTAATAGCATCTCCAGATATCAGACAAGCATATACTAAAATCTAGCCAAGTTGGACCAATGTAAAGCTGCCCATACACTGTGCAAATTTTGTCCAGTTCCTTAGGATTCACTTAGTGGGTGGCCCTTCTGGACCCACTCAGTTCAACAAAAGTTGATTGTGTGATAGGCATTTCTTGAAGGAGCCTGCTTAAAAATGTTTTGAGAGCGGCATTGTATCCAATCAAATGCAGCCGATGTGCAGGAATTTTGACAGCCAGTGCTGGCTGTCAAACTTCCATAACTTCCATGGGAGTTTAGTTCATCTGCACTGTATAGAGAGAATGGAGGAATTTGTATTTTTAAGTCCGCTTAACGTTGCAAGAGTGTGCGTATTCCTGGAGCTTTGCTTTAAAATGACTGTAAAGCTTCTTTTTTTTCTCAATAATAAACATGTTATACTTACTGGCTCTGTGCAATGGTTTTGCACAGAGCAGCCCTGAACCTCCTCTTCAGGGGTCCCATGCAGACAATCTTTTCTCTGAGTGCCCTCATAGCAAGCTGCTTCCTATGGGGGCACTCGTGCAGGGTCGATCCTGAGCCAGGCTGTGTGCGTCCATAGACACACAGAGAGTGACTCAGCCCTGCCCACCCCTGCTGCCTCCTCACAGGATTTGATTGACATTAGCAGAAGCCAATGGCTCCTGCTGCTGCTTGGTATTCTGAGAGATGAGGGGGGAGCTGCTGCAGATGGGCATAGCACTGGATCAAGATGGGGCTCAGATTAGTGTTTAAGGGGGAGCAGGGGGGAGGGGTGCAGCCTTTGAAATTTTTATTTATCTTAATGCAAAGGATGCATTAAGGTAAAAAAAAGAAAAATACACACCTTTTTGAATTTAATATGCCACTTTAATAGTCTAAATTGGCCCTAGTATGTATGGATGTATGTATGAATGTGAGTTATGCCCTGTACATACGGACAGAATGTCAGGAGCCATTTGCCATTTCAAGAAAAGAAACCGTCCAACATTCTGCCCATATGTATGTCGGTCTGTCTGTCAGAAGCTGGCTTCTGTCGGAAAGGCATGCTGGAAAACCAGCAGCTGACCGACTCCCGATCGATCTTCTCAGTCAATGGCAGAGAACGCTGATCGGCGTGTTCTGTCAGAACACAACAGTTCAGCGTGGGAGATTGCTGGACTTACCTTGCATGGTTAGTACACCGTCTCCAACTGGAGCCGACAGTTTTTATGGTGCAACCCACGAGGTTGCAAGAAAAACAACTGCAGCGTGTAACTGTAGGGACCTTAGACTGTAAGCTCCTTGAGGGCAGGGATTGATGTGAACGTACAATATATATGTAAAGTGCTGTGTAAATTGACGGCACTATATAAGTACCTGTAATAAATAACTTACATTATAGATATTAGATATATACACACATAATACAATAAATGCTTGGAGCAAGTTCTGAAAGTCTTAATCTTTGATTATGTAGGTGTGTGTGTGTGTGTATATATATATATATATATATATATATATATATATATATATATATATATATATATATATATATATATACACACACACACATACATTTTTATATATATAAATATATGTATGTATGTATGTATACACATATATACACACACACACATAAACGGTAAACGGCTTGATAATCGAAGATTAAGACTTTCAGAACTTGTTCCAAGCATTTATTGTAATGTATGCAGATTTTTTTCCCTCAGATGCTCTACAAACATACAAGAGAGTCATTTCACAAGGTGCAGTGAACACGAATACCATATGCATATGAGCTAGCACCCATGGGAGGCCTGAGTAAATTAACTATATACAGTAGATGAAGATGGACTGTGTGTGAGTAAAGTACATTTGTGCTTTGTGTCGTACAGCCCAATAGTCTCACATACCAGGTGCCAGGAAATTTTGGGACGTGACAGTAACCAGTGCCAACTGCATCTTTTCCCCAAACTGTGCATATCAGCTCTAAAACTGGCTAACCCAGACAGCTCATTAAAAACTGCTACACAAAGCAAGATCCTGGTATATCAATTAATACAATCATTGTTTGACTATCTGGTAAGAAAATACAGGGAGAGAAACCTGATAGCATCTGAGGAAAAATACAGTTACTGGAAGGCGACAATATCCAGTGATGCAAGATATTCTCTATAATTAGGACTCCATAGTTAAAGAAAATAAATTGGATATAGATGTACATTTTCAGAAAAGACAAATTTCTGCCACAACTAGTTTGCTTCCCCATCCACAATGCAAGAAATAAAATAGCGCAATTACATTTGCAATTTAAGCAGGCTGCCTTTGTACATGAATAAAACATGCAGCTGTATAACTGTGTTAAGTACTTCATGTAAGAGAAAGAATTTATGTCACAATTGTATAGGTGACAAACAGAGCACTGGCAAAATAGGTTTTGCTTATGCTAGTGATTAAAGCCGATGTCTAAGCACTGCTTTACACAATGTTTACATGATCTTAAAGAGGAATACATATCATGTAAAAAAAAAAAAGTCAAACCATTCAGGTTCCTACATTTAAAAAATATTTTAATAATGTAATAATGATTAGCTCTAACAAGCAGGGCCCTCTGATTCCTCCTGTATTGAATTGTATTGTACTTGTACTGTCCTCCCTAATGTTGTAAAGCGCTACGTAAACTGTTGGCGATATATAAATCCTGTATAATAATAATTATAAAGCTGCAACAAATGTGCATTTTATGTCTGTCTGAAGTTCAATATTAGAAGGGGGAGGGGGGAAAATGTAAGTGTGGTTATCCTGGAAATCCACTTTAAAGCGGAGTTCCACCCAAAAATGGAACTCCCGCTTTAAGGGAAGGTGACCCCCTGACATGCTGCATTTGGCATGTCATTTTTTTTGGGGGAGGAGCAGATACCCTCTTTTTAGAGGGTTCTAGCTCCCACTTCCTCTTGGCGCACCACGGCACCGGAAGGGAGATCACCTCTCCCCCCCTCCCTCTCAGCAATCATCTGGGACACGTCACAGGTCCCAGATGATTGCCCGGCCAGTCACGGCGCCGCGCTGATTAACAAATTGGATTTGAACACTGTCTGTCCAAAGGCTAAGTTCACACTCGTGCAGGTTGGGAATGCTCAGAAAATGCTGCATTCCCAACTTGTGAGCAAAAAGCGCTGCTCTTTAGCAGAAGTGCGAGGGTGCTATAATCTTATGGCACCCCTACACATTGGCAGACATGGTACGATTTTGCCGCACCAAATCGACAAAAAAAAAAAATGGGGTGGGGGGGTCTGTGGACTTCTTTCTGTGTGTTTCTCCACTGAAATGAATAGGCTGCCTACAGACAGCATGCTGTTCTCACATGTGTTAACCTAGCCTAGATTTAGAAGCTTAACAAAGTCATAGATGGTGCCATTTTCTTGTTTTACTGGCAGACTGGGATTTTGGTTACTGAGCGACTTCTTTGGTCCAGAACAATTCAGGCTGCTTAAAGAACTGACGTCAGTACAGTGTGTTTAATTACATGGCTACAAACTGAGTTCTGAACAGTTATGTCTGAACATCTATGTAGAGTTAGCAGTACATTTACTGTGTGAGAGCTGCTGTCTATAATACAAAGAATTCAAACGTTAGAAAACAATCATTTTTTATCCCAGCTTTATAAAATGGTATCCTATAAGCATCTTTATCTGAGTAGCATGCATCTCTGGATGAACTCATCTCTTTTTGATTCTAGTAGCTATAGCCGATGGCAATATTCGCACGCCAAAAATCCAACATGCTGGTTTGTACCTACGTTGATTGATGTATAGACTTGGGTACATTCAGACTGCCATAGATGGTTCAAATCTCAAGCAGGCCCTGCTGAACCAGCAGAGATTCTAACCATCTATGGCCAGCTTTAGAAGCTAGGTTTCTTCATTGTATGTCAATGAGAAGAAGCTCATTCTGTCTGTAGCTGTCAGGGATCTCGTGCAGCAGGTGCTCATTCTTATGCGCATGTGCAGGGTCATGAGCATAGAGACCCAAGATGAGCAAGGACTAGAATGCGCGTTGGCGCATACATGTGTGTACACATGCATCCACAGATTAAGGCACCCAGCAGCCTATTTAAAGCGCTGCCCCCCCCCAAAAAAAAAATTTAAAAGCCAGCAGCTACACATACTGCAGCTGCTGGCTTTTAACATTAGGACACTTACCGGTCCTGGAGTCCAGCGATGTTGGCACCGCAGCTGATGTTTCCATCAGCTGTCGGGTGCTTGCCGCCACCATTGCAGGTAAGGGTGCCCAGCAGTGTAGCCTTACGGCTTCAAGCCGGGAGCCCTACTGCGCATGTGCGAGGCAAGCTCCTCTCTCCTACTGGCCTGGCGACAGGGAGAGGAGGAGGAAGGAGGAGGGAGCCCCGCAGTGATGTCACGGGCTGCAGTCCGAACTCCAAGAAGTGGGAACAGGATACCTGTCAAAGACAAAGCTAGTGCATGCACCATGGGTGGTTGAACGGGAAATGCCCAAGAGGTCACCCTCATCATCTCGGGCTCCAGAGTCAGGTTTTGTTTGAATATTTGTAAAAGAATTCTTTGTACATTTGATGACTAGATGAATGTCATAACATACTTCAAACATGTTTTTGCTTTTAGTATTCAATTTTGAAATCAATATAATTTCCTGAACAAAATCACATTCACGGTTAGAAATGTGTTTGAGAAACATTTTCCATCTCGCTCCTTCGAATTTTCTCATCACTGTGGTTGAAAAACGTTGATTTGATCCCACCAATGAGAAGAAAATTGAATGAACATTCTAAAAAAAGAAATATTTTAAAATTCTACTAAAGTATAGCCAGCTTCAGATTCCATATAGTGGTGTTTACTCAAATTTGACTGCAAGAGTGGAATTTCGCTTTAAAAAGTCAAACTATACTCATCTGTTCTCCAGTGCTGTGATCCTCCTGGAGCTCCCGCTGACATTTTCAGCCTGGTGGCGTCCGCATATTTATTCCTGAGGGTTGCCACAATGGTACTGAGACTGCTGCACCAATGTATTCATTGCATACTAGGATCTGGCAATATTGTTAAAGTAATAACTTTAATAAACCCAAATAATTCACGTTCCAAAAGTTCACAGGTGAAGATTGTGTAGCCAACTACAGGTACCCATCCATCTTCTTTAATAGTGCCTAAATGTAGTTATGCTTAAAAGTGCCAGTGCATCACCACCGTGCCCTTAAAAGAAGGATGGCCAATTACAAGACCCTTGGATGCCAAGGGATCTTATGTGCAAGTTAAATATCTCGGTTGGAAAACCACAGCTCCTTGAAGGCCACTTTCTGGGACTTGAGGTGAACTCAGGTTCCCGACTCAAGGATTGTTTGGAGTTAAAAAGTAATAGAGAGGACTCATAGTCCATTACCAATAAAACCAAATGTTTAACATAAAACGTCTTTCACTAGAAGTAATCGCTTGTAAATAAGCGGACAATATATCAGCACGGTCCGTGCCCTCTGACGTCACACCGCTGGCTCCTGACCAACGCGTTTCCCCTCAGAATGCGTCAACTGGGATTGGCTTCCGAATAATAATCCTGGCCGTAGTGATGTTACTCCAGAGCATGTGTAGGAGTTCAGTCATTTTGGCATTGCAATTTTTTATTTTTTTATTGTTTTTTTTAATAACGTTCAACTTAGAAGTAAACGGAAACCCCATTAAAACAAAAGTGCTTTGCTAAGGCACCATGTACCAAAAAATATTTAAAAAAAAAACTAAAAAAAACCCTGTTTGACTTCCTAGAATTTGCCCTTCACTCCTTCCACTTTGTAGCCCTCTCTTCTTATGTGTAATTACTGTCTGTGCTGGCCTAGCTTCTTTGCCCCTCCTCTCAACTTCCTACATAACCTTTCATGTGGCCACTGGGGGAGATTTGAAGGGGTCTAATATGGAATTTGCCAGTGCTGCTGACATCACATTCAAGATGTTGGCACCCATGCAGCAATCTCTGGTCTTGGATGTCCACACAAGGAGGGTCACACAGATAAATAAATATGCCATACACTAAATGCATATAAAATCTCACCGGAAGATTTTTATTGAACTGAATAATCTGGCAACAGAATCTCTGCAACTATGTATGGAGAATGACAGCTCCCATATTATTGTCGCTACAGATTCGTAATAACGACATAAACTGACCCGTGTGTAGAAGAGCGGCTCCTGCTGTGGCTGGGCATATTGATTGCTGCACAGAGCTCCTAATTATAGCAACGTCTGCAATTCCTCTGTGAAATATGCACAGGAGCGCAGAGCATCTTCACATACAGATGTGTTTTACCGTCTGCTTCTGTGATCAGACTGTTCTTCTGCTGTTAGCTGTGGTGTCCTGTGTTATACTCTTATCTGGAACATGGAACCCTGGAGCTGAGCCATGTGTGCCGATCCAAATATGAATGGTTACTTATGTTTAATCCTATAACATGAATGGAAGCACGTGCAGAAAAGCGCTGTAAAAATGCTGCATATTTATTTATTACAGACACTTATATAGATCTGACAATTTACACAGAGCTTTACACACTGTACATTCACAACAGTCCCTGCCCTCAAAAGCTTACAATCTAAAGTCCTACCTCATGTGCATACACATACTAGTGTCAGTATGGTTAGGAGGTAATTAACCTACCACAGCATGTCTTTGGAGTACAGGAAGAAACTTAGGCAAGCACAGGGAGTACATGCAAACTCTGTGCATACATTGAATATTTTTTAAGGAATTAAAGCGGAACAAAAGTCTGCAATACTTACCTCTGCTTCTATAGTCAAATGTCTGCGGTGCCTACGCCTTAGGCTTCTTCTGGCTGCCGGTCCGCGTTCATCTTGATTGGCTGGCGTGAAATTACATCACTTCTGTGCATGAGCAGGAGTTTGTTCATTCCGGGACCATGCCGTCTGCAGAACACAGAAGTGTGGCGACAAAAGGATGGGCTTTAAAGCCCACACACCGCACAAATGCACCACTAGATGGCCAATGTTTCTTTACTGACAGTGCGCTCACTGCGAGCTGCCAGCAAAGAGGTTGAGCTGTCAAGGACAGGTCTCGGTCCCATTCTAACAATCGGACCAGCTCCCAATCATGTGAACACTGACAGGCAATCACAGTTACATGATCTCCAATGTTTCCCATACCCCAGGCATTTAGAACCTTTTAAAGGGACGTAGGCAGGAAGGGGTTGAAGAAGACTGTTAGCATTTTTCTAATATTACACTTTAGTTCTGCTTTATCTTTGCTGGATTTCTGACAGAATACAAACAAGACGGACAACGTACCAAGGCATACTCTCCCGTCAAGTATTATAACATTATCCCCAATACAAAAGAATCGCAACAAACACTGATGCCTAAACATTTTTTACCTTAGTGCAAGGAATGCATTAAGGTAAAAAATGTTTAGACTTTATAAACATTTTAACCTTTTTGCCCCCCGTGTAACACATATGTGTGGTGGCAAAAGGTGGGCTTTAAAGCCTACACGCCATACATATGCGACACTGGGTGGCTGAGGTTTTTGTGCTGAGAGCAGCTCCCAGATAGGGTTTGCCGGGTGTGCCTTGGTACACCCTAATCATCCTGATTGCCCCTGCTTTCTGTCTCCCCCCTGCAGTACTGCCAGCTTCCCTCCTATCCTCTCAGGAATGGAGAAGGGGCTGGTAAATATTTAATTAACCGACCCCTTCCTTTTCTGAATGAACACAGTAAGTGATCTGTGCCAATCGCTCCTGTCTTCATTTTTAACTGAAGCATAGTAAACTAACTATGTTTACTACAGGCTACAGAGAAAGGGACCATGGAATCTCTGTCCTCAGTTTCTTTCTCTGTCTCAAAAGTAAGACATCAGGGGCCTGTTTAGACCCTTGATATTTCACCAACGCCCCATAACGGGGCTTGTAGAAAAAAAAAAAATTATATTGTAAAGAATAAATTAAAAAAAAAAAAAAAACTACTGACACCAATTTTTGCTCTACTGACACTGTCCACCGCTCTGCTTATACACACCCTAATGCAATAGGCTGCATACACAATACTCCCAGACATGTGACCACTGACAGCCAATCATGGTGGTCACATGATCACCGATCCTTTACTTCCCTGGGCATTCAGAACCTTTTATTAAAGGGTTAGGCAGGAAAGCATGAATTGCTTTGCCTGTTTGCGTCTGTTACAGATCTAATTCAGCTATCTCCCGCAGAGTACTAGACTGAGAGACCCAGGGATTGCGGGATTTGCAGTTTCTTCACAGGAAATGTCAGGTCTTAGACTACAGATGACGTTTATACATTAACCTGAGCAGTACCATGCCGCATGCATAATATGTTAACATAAATAGAAACTTCTGACAAAAGGAATATGAAGATTTGCTATACATACAAAGCAACAAAATGACACCACAAAACTACATGATCAATGCACATCTTATGCAGATGAAAAAGACCTAGTGCAAGTATGAAGGTTTATACTGCCTTTAAAAAAGGGGCCGCAACCTAAAGCTTTCCCACAACTTATAAAGTGTGTTTGCTTTATTATTCAAGCATGTTGTTATGGTATAATGCGTGTTAATAGGATGTACATTCCTGTGCACCAGCAGAGGAACAAGCTGGGAAACCCATTAGTATAGGAGAATAAGGCATGCAACAGGTCTGAGAAGAACTGCAAACCGATCCAGCACTTTTGCTCAAGGACCCAGGCAAGGAATAATTGATATTTGAAGCAGAGAAAACAAATCAAGGCATTTTATTATATATTTCCCTATAAAACACAGGACAGTACTGATATCGAGCTGTTTGGAGAACCACTTTAAGCAAAAATCTAATTGAAAGCCATATTAGATATTCAGCGCAGAAAGTCGGCATCTGAGAGGCTATCAATCCGCTGAGCCTTGAAGTCATACTGGAGGCTGCCTCTGCTGTCAGCCAACACACTGGGTGATGGGTATATTTTAATAAAGAATGAAAAATACAGAGGAGACTCATGTATCATGGGGATAATGTGAGTGCTTCACAACCATGGATACCGCCCCCAGCTGACTGCAAATGACAGTGAGGACTTCACGCAGCCATACATCTTCCACAAGAAAACATTAGACCTTCCTTATTTAATGCAAATGGAAGCAGAAATACTGGATGGGAAAATGTGGCACAAATGAAACAATCACAATAATCGGAATGGATTTTGTAAGCAGAAACATCATTTAATTATGTGCTCAATGTAATTCATACTAGCATGCATAAATAAAGTCTTATCACTTAATAGTAGGCCACTGAAAGGTTTTGAATGGAAGGAAATGGAGAGAGGCTGCTCTATTAAAAGAGACATCAGTGAAAAGCCTAAAAACAGCGATTTGATTGGGAATCCACTAAGTTGCTACACAGATTGTACAACCTCTTGACAAGCAATGGAACTCCCCGCCAACTTTGGTTTAAAATCTCCAGTAGAGCTGCACAATTAATAGTCAAGAATCGTTATCACCATCTTGACTAAAGTGTTTCACAATTCTTTCTATGCAAAGAATTCTCTCTGCTCTTTTCAAGCCTCAGCCCTCAAAAGAAAGGAAGAGAAGAACTGGGCAGTCTGTCAAGAATCAAAACATTCTTTATCAGTTGAACTTAAGTATTAACATTGTAACAATTTGTCAATGGAATAGACTTCCTGTGTAAGTGAAAAAAGTTTAAACACTAAGGCCCCTTTCACACATGCGGACCGTATGTCCGTATTTCATCCATCCGTTTTCGGGTGAAATACGGACATACATGCATCCCTATGGGATAGCGGGTGTCAGCGGATGTACATCCGCTAACACCCGATGTTGTCCGGCTCCGCTCTCGTCCGATTCTGCGGACGGAAGAAAATCCTATTTTTCTATCCGTCTGCAGAGCGGATCGGAGGAACACGGACAGACGGTCCGTGTTCCTCCGATCCCCCATAGGGGAGAGCGGAGATCTGACAGGGCGGTCCCTGCACAGTGTGCGGGTCCCGCCCTGTCATCTGCCTGCTCAGCTGGGGAAAACGGAGCGATCCCCGCTGAGCAGCGGATAAACACGGAACGGATCAACACGGATCCGTCCCGTGTGAAAGGGGCCTAAACCTTTTTCTGACATATGTTGCAAGTTAAAATAATTTTTTTTGCTAAAAAATTACTTAGAACCCCCAAACATTAATATTAATTATATATATATATATATATATATATATATATATATATATATACACACACACACACACACACACACACACACACACACACATACACACACACACATTACATATATATAATTTTAGTAGACACCCTAGAGAATAAAATGGTGGTCGTTGCAGTATTTTAGGTCACACTGTATTAGCACAGCGGTCTTTCAAATGCAATTTTTTGGAAAAAATTACTTTAATGAATTAAAAAAAAAACAAAAAAAAAAAAACTAACCAGTAAAGTTAGCCTATTTTTTTTGTATAATGTGAAAGATTTTATGTTGCGGGAATCGTGAGAGAATCGTGATCTTTTTATCCTAAGCAAAAAAATGGTGATCCTCATTTTGGCCAGAATCGTGCAGCTCTAATCTCCAGTCACACTGAAATCAAATAAAAAAAAGTTCTAAATAGAAGGTGAACTCCACGATCTATTATTCTTCAAATGCAACGCTCAAAAAATACATAATACACAAGCGATTTTGTGCCCTACAACGATTTCCTCCTCCTAGAAGCTAGCTTTCTAACCCATGATAAAAGGCTTTAAAACCACGTCACATGTGGAATGTCACCAACATCGGAATGTTAGTACAGCGGCTCCAACCTGAGCTGTCAGGTTTTTATTTTTTTCATTGAGCCCGCTGGGTGGAACCAAAAAAAAAAAAAAAAAGACTAGCAGTGTGTACTAGGGAATACATGAATACCTAGTTAACACAACAAAAACCTTTGAAAAAGTGTACAATCCCTTTAACTCCAAACCAATACAAAGAAAAATCAACGCTAAAAACATTTTAAGGCTGGGTTCACACTATTGTGGATTGAATGCGGGGAAACCCTCATCCAATTCACATGTCAGGAGATTGTGACCGGCTCTCAATGAAGCCGCTTCACATATCTCTGGAGCATCTCCGGTCTGAATTGCATAGGAGTCCTGTACGTCTTCTGGTCCATTTTAGGTCCCAATTAGGACTTGAACCGGTGAACGGGTACACACCGGACCCCTGCTGTGAACCGCTCCGTGCTTCAGTGTGAACCCAGCCTTAGCCCTGGTACACACTGAGCCACGGGAATGAAGCCCTGCGAGTTCAGCTGATGAACTCCATGTCAGTCCCGATTTCACAGACATCTGTGGGGGCTTCTACACAGAATTCAATGGAAAAAGCAAATCTGAAATCGCAAAAAGTAGTACAGAAACTACTTTTTGAAATCGGTGTGGCATTGCACCAATTAGGTGGTGCCATTGCCAGCAATTGCCGCCGATTTGACATGTCAAGTCACACCAGTGTGAACCAGGGCTTAAGCAAAGAAGTATGAACTGTCCTAAACCTCATCATCCGAAATGTATTTATGATTTTTTGTACAATGGCTAATCTGTATTGACTACGTCATTTGAGGAACACTTTACAAACATGTTATTCTGATACGCACATCGTTTTCTACTCTCTGACAGCAGACAAGTCTCATTCCCACGGAAGGGCAAGTGCGGGCGTTGATTGCTTGCAACAGAACAGAAGGTTAAGAGATCTTTCAAATCACATCCGCACAAACCCTGCCACATCCTATGAGAAAGATGACAGACACTTCTAATTGTGTTGACAGTCAATTACAGAGCTAGGATACCCATGAATCTTGCCTGTATGACCCATTTAATACAGTCCAGAAAAGACGCTAAAATGTGTAACAAAAACTAGTTGTTAACTTTTCACTGTATAGATGAAGATTTAATTTAGAGAACAGAAAAACATATGGAATGGATGCGAAGAGTCAACAAAGTGTTGCGGTATGGCTGGCGGTTTCAGCGCTATCCATGTACACTAAACAATTATGCCAATGTCGAGGTTCAGCATACTCTGAACTTTTGTGACAGTGCTGACTACACACCAACACAGTGACAACCCTGTACGGAGTATCAAGTTAAAGAGAACCAGTCATCATAGTCAGTATGGTGACTGTAACCAGTCAATATTATTATTATTATACAGGATTTATATAGCACCAACAGTTTGCACTGCGCTTTACAATGTAGAGGGGGGTCAGTACAATTACAATACAGAAGGGCATACAGTATACATACAAAAGCTGACATTTCTGAATTGTTTTTCATAGTTGATAAGGATGAATAAAAAAAAAAGTCCATCTAGTTCAACGTGTGTACGTACGTATGTACGTGCGTGCGTGTCTATCACTTCCCAATTCCCTGTATATTGTGTTTAACCACTTCAGCCCCGGAAGGATTTCCCCTCCTAATTGACCAGGCCATTTTTTGCGATACGGCACTGCATCACTTTAACTGACAATTGTGCGGTTGTGCGACGCTGTACCCAAACAAAATTGACGTCCTTTTTAGAGCTTTCTGTTGGTGGTATTTGATCACCTCTGCGGTTTTATTTTTTGCGCTATAAACAAAAAAAAGAGTGACAATTTTTAAAAAAAAAGCAATATTTTTTTACTTTTTGCTATAATAAATATCCCCCCAAAAAATATATATATATATATATAAAAAAAATTCTTCCTCAGGCTGATTTATTTATTTATTTTTTATCAAAAACATGTAGAAGAAAAAAATCACAATAAGTGTATATTGATTGGTTTGCGCAAAAGTTATAGCATCTACAAATAGGGAATAGGAATAGAGTTACAGCATTTTTATTATTATTAATTTATTTTTCTACTAGTAATGGTGGCGATCTGCGATTTTTAGCGGTACTGCAACATTACGGAGGACAGATCGGACACTTTTGACACATTTTTGGGACCAACTAAATTTATACAGCAATTAGTGCTATAAAAATACACTGATTACTGTGTAAATGTCACTGGTATGGAAGGGGTTAACACTAGGGGGTGATCAAGGGGTTGAATGTGTTTATTCGTGAGTGTTTCTAACTGTATGGGGATGTGACTGACTGAGGAGGAGCCAGATCGCTGTTCCTAGCTAGTAGGAACAGACGATTTGTCTCTCCTCTCCGGTCAGAACAGGGATTTGTGCATTTACACACACACATCCCCGTTCTGGCTCTCGTGCCCACGATCGCGGGTGGCCAGCAGACGCGAGCCTCCAGCGGCGCATGCGCCTGTTATAGCCGTTTAAAGGAACGACATACAGCTACCCCGATTTGCGCAGGAGAGCCAACCTGCCACAGTATTGTGACGACGGCTGGTCGGCTAGTGGTTAAAAAGATGCCCATTTAAAAGTTTTTTTTAAAATTAGTGACACTTCCTGCTGAAACCACTGATTGTGAAAGGGAGTGTCACATCCTTACTGCTCAAACAGTAAAAAAAAAAAACAAAAAAAAAACCTCTATGCCATTTAAGGTTGATCCGCTTCTCATCCAACTTCACTGAATGGCCACGTGTCTTCTTGAGTGACTTGAGACTGAATAGTTTCCTTCCATTGTTGGAATCACCATTAAGATATTGGTATATTGCTATCATATCCCCTTAAACGTCTCTTTTCCAAGGAGAATAAATGTAATGTTTGCTAGGGCTCATTTACACTTGCTTCGGCTTCAACACACATTAACGGCTAGTTTACACTTGCTTCAAAACAAGGCTTCGGACAGGCTTTGTTAAAGCTCTCTGAACGGTAGTCAAAGCTCCTGTCATTAAATAAAATGGTTAGCTTACAGTCCTGTTTACACCTTGCTTTTGCTTTGCTTCAAAAATTATACCCCATGTAGCTCTAGTGGTGCTTCATAGCGTCTTCAAAGCCTCCAAAGAAGTCTATGGCAAAGCTCGCTTGAAGCCCCACCAAAGACCCATCAAAGCCTCATGGAATCCTCATCAAAGCCCCACGCAAAAGCAAGATGTAAACAGGACTGTAAGCTAACCATTTTATTTAGTGACAGGAGCACTGACTGGCGGTAAGAGAGATTTAACAAAGCGTGTCTGAAGCCATGTTTTGAGGCAGGTGTAAACTAGCCCTTATCGTTCCTCATAACTGAGGTCCTCCAATCCCCTTATAGTTTTGTTGCCTTTTTCTGGACTCTCTCCATTTCCAATGGTGCAGGCTATGGGGCTCACCCTTATGTCACTGCTTAGTGATCAATGACCTGGTATGTAGCTCTGGAGTTCAGACTTCACTGGCTGAACACTTTTCCCAGGTTAATGATCCACTAGCAGTGAAACAATGATGATTATGATCATCCAGGAACTTGCACCTTCAAAAAGAAGCATGCTTCCATATTGCTAACTTTACAGTTTTTTCCCTGTAAAAGAAACCTCTCAGAATGTAAATGCAGGCACTGTCATTGCAGAATATATTTTGAGGTTGTAAACTCCAGGGCTGTCATTCTTGCTTCACTATTTAATCTATCACTCACAAGGATCACATTTCTAGCCAGTAATGTCAGAATACCTGATATGAATATGCATAATCCGGGTCTATGACCCACCAAGGAGGGAAGCCAGGATCAGGAAGAAACCCCTGAGTCTGCACCTTCAAAACCATATCAGAAGCAGCGGTTTCCATATTTCCATCCTCACAGATTTCTAGCTAGCCATGTTTGGAGGAGGGGTTTTTTTTCTTTAAAGAACTCTACTAAAAGAAACATGGGGCTGTCAACTCTGACCCCTTTCTTAAAGTGGTTGTATACCCAAATGATTAACTTTTACCTACAGGTAAGCCTATAATAAGGCTTACCTGTAGGTAAAATTAATATCTCCTAAACCTGTACGGTTTAGGAGATATTGACTTTGCATGCAGCTGCTAACGTCAGTGGCGCATGCGCTGTGAATGCCCAGCTGAAGGTCCAGCAGACGCTGCTAGACCTAGCCGGGAAGAAAACTCCCGCGTAGTGACGTCATTGCGGCTACGGCCACGGCCACTCAAAGCGCCAGGGCCGTGAACCCGGAAGACACTCCGAGGGCAAAATGTCAGCTCCCTCGGCGTAGATCAGGTGAGATACCGACACCTTGTTCTAAGGTAAGTATTTCATAATGAGCTAGTTTTTTTTTTTGTCCTGCGGGTATACAACCGCTTTCATTACATAGTTATTCTGGTTGAAAAAAGAAACAAGTCCATCCAGTTCAACCAACAGAGAGAAAAAAAAAAAAAAAAAACAACATACACAAATAGAAAACCTCCATATACCACTATCCTATACCCACAGTTGATCCGGAGGAACGAATGTTCTCGTTGTCTGTCTGTCTGCCTCTTACTTCACAGTTTGCAACTCTGAAAATGGCATAGTAAAGTTAGAAGGCCCGATTTTGGGTCAGTTACTCAAAAAGTGCCAAAATATATTAATTCTGCTTGCAGCCAAACGACTAGCATTTTCAGAGTCAATTTAAATACAATGCGTGTTTACTACATTATCAAGCACTAATAATATACAGAAATATATAAACTGGGTTTGTGAAAAATAAACTTGATATTTAAATAATTGTAAACAAAAAAATGGAGCTAATAAACTACCTTATGAATGTGACCAAATTAGAAGCAGTATTAGGTGTGATTTTTTGGGGGGCTTTTTTTGAGGAAAACCAGTAGGAAGGCTCTCGTAGTTATTGATAACAAATAAATTGCTGATAGTGGAACTGAGAAGACTAGGATGAAGACAGCAGGTTATTTTTACTTTACACACTGTGCATTCACATCAGTCCCTGCCCTCAAATGCTTACAATCTAAAGTCCCTACCTCATGTGTATACACATACTAGTGTCAGTTTGGATAGGAGTTAATTAAGCTAGCAGCCTGTCTTTGGAGTATAGGGGGAAACTTACACAAGCACAGGGAGAACATGCAAACTCCGTGCATATAGTGTCCTGACTGGGATATGACCCGAGGACTCTGGTGCTGCCCATATACTACAAGCGCACAAAGATTTAGCTTTTCTGATAAAGTGGCCCACTGACATCTTAGGCTCCATTCACACTTGGGCGTCCAGAATCACAGGAGATTATGCCTGCAATTACAGAATCGTGACAAAATGCGGGAGGCGTTTCCTATGCCATTACTTCTAATTGCAACCCAATCAAGGTGCAATTTTGCTGCTCAAAAAAGGAGCAGGAGCTTAGGAGTTTCCTTTTCAGGTGACAGCGTCATGCATTGTGATTTGCCGCGATTGCAGCGTGATTTATCGCAATGCAAAATCACACCACAATTGGGGTGCCATTAGAAATAATGCCATCGCACACGTGACACAAGTGTGAATGGAGCCTAAGGATAAAAAAGAATCCTACCTCTCATAGTTACTGATTGTGACGTCCACCTATTCCTGCTCCCTATTTGGTCAGTAAGGACATCAATCACATTTTGTGGCCAAGTAACCAGGTGAAACAATGACTACACCATGCCTTTCTTAACTTGTTTACCATGGAGGAACCCTGGAAATAACTTTCTGGGCTCAGAGAACAACTGCTAATAAGTAATAAATCTATATAGCCGATGGTGCATTCATGTAATGTTCACTGTGAAAAACGCTCCTTATATGTGTGGTTATGGGGAAGCGGTGGAAACTTCCCCAATCCTTGTGAGCAAGCCAGGAGTGGTGAACCACATCAAGAAAGGTTGGTTCCCAGGTGGAAACATTGTTGTATGCAGTCATTTTGTTGATAACCAATAAATACGGCAAGAATAGAAGTGGAGTGCGGCTGACATTTTTTTTCCAACTAATTCTATTGGAAGTGGTGGTTAGAACGCTTCCTCAGGACTTCTTATCCATAATTGACAGATACCCACTTTAATCTAGAGGTCAAAAAGGATACACAGTAAGTACATTGCAGAGGTAAAAAAAAACATCAATATACAACCATATTATATTGATTATATTATCATTATATGTGTATTGATGTTTTTCTGTCCACTATGAATAAGAAGTCCTGAGGAAGCGGTCTTCACTGTGAAACACTTTGAATTGACTTTTGTATAAGACTCAGACTCTATGTAATCTCCACTTTTATATTTAATAAATTTTGTAATAAATTGTAAAAAAAGGATTGCTTTGGTACACGATTTAAAATACCGGTGGGTCATCCTAGACAACATCCTTTACATTTTTTGCTATTTGATTTTTGATGATTTTCTTTTCAACCCCCACATACTTCTTTGTAAATAATAAGTGGATGACTGCACCAATTTACTTTATGGGTAAATTTGTTTATTGAAATTGTATGAAAGGATCATATTATGCAGTATGCATACAAGATTATGTTCTCTATTATCCGCACCTGTTGAAAGGCTTCCAAAAACATTTTGTATATGACATTTGAATAGAGATGCAATGTTTGCAGCTATCAGTGCTTTCTTTATCCTTTTGTGGGAGCAATGGTTCCATAAAGGCAAAAGCTCTGGCCAATAGGAGCAATATAACTTACGTGAAGATATTGCAAAGCTTTTTCCCTTTGCACTTTAATCACTGCTGATACACAACACATCTACTGCCCAAATTCTTTAAAATAAACAGAACAGGTGGCAATCTCTCCATTCTAGATACACTGCTGGAGATATTTCAGGAGACGCGGAGCCGGCAGATGCAAATTGTTACCAAACGTGGAAAGTCCCTCGCACTCCAAGTTGTTCATTTCACTGCTGAAAGCATTGTCTTGGCATACATGCCAACATTTCAATCAATGCAAATTACAACAAATTTGTTGCCTGTATAGAAGAGACTCAGTGAGGCCCCAAACAACTGTCAGGTACCCAGTGACAATACTTTCACAATAAAATGGGAATTGAACATCCTTGAGTGCTGGTGAATTTCTACATTTATGGGACACTCTAACCTATTGTGTCAGCAGCTAATATCTTTAAAAGGTCGCAGGCTGAAGGTTGTGAGGCTCATATGGGGACTTTGCAAATTATTACTGGTTTATTAATATCCATTTTTTTCCATCAAAATTTTTAGACCTAGACAGTATCTTTATTGGCTGCTGAAAGGTGAATTTTACTAGATTGGAGAGAAAAAAGTGAAGTGTCCTGAATACATCCTTTAAAAATCTAGTGACATCAAAGTCTTAAAGTGGTTCTAAAGTCTAAGGCCCCATGCACACTGGAGCTGATAAACTGCAGTTTATTGGCGTTTGGGCGTTTTTTTTAAAAGCCCATAAACTCCACTCTGTGTTAGCCATGTGTCCATGCACATATGGACGTTTTTTAGTGGAGTTTATGGGCTTTTTTCTGAACGCCAGAAATTTGCGTTCAAAGTGCCGTTTTTCACCGCTAAAAAAAAGCCAAACGCCCATAAACGTGCGTTAATTAGCTTTCGGCGTTCTATTTTTTTCAATGCATTGTGGGAGTTTGGAATGCATTGTGGGATTTTTGGAGTGTCCTCTGTGTATTTTTATGAAAAACGCCCATAAACGCTAACGCTAAAAAACGCTCATAAACACTAGTACAAAACGATGTTAAAAGCACGTTTTTCAACCAGTGTTTTCTGCCAGCAATCTGGCGTCCAGAAAAGCTTTTTTGAGCTTCAGTGTGCATGGAGCCTTAAAGTGTTACTAAACCCACAACCGTAAAATCAGTGTGTATGTGCAGTAAAGCATGCTTGTTATACTCACTGTGGAACCAAAGGGGTTAATCCTCTGCAATGTGTAAAAAGGCTGCTTGATGTTGTATGCATAGATCCTCCTCTTCTTCCAATGACTCAGAAACATGTCTGGATAGTACAGAGCCTTTGGAGTCATGCTGCACATGCTCAGTTTGGTGTGTATTGCTAGAGAGGTTTTTTTTTTCCTTCAGAGAGTGCATGTGAACAGCACAGGGCCAATCAGCACTGCCCAGACATGTCCAGACAGAGGGTCAGGGGTCCTGCAATCTCATAGGACAACCAGTGCAGTATGAAAACTCCTCCTACAAGCCTCACCAGGAACAGATAGGAGTCACAAGACTGCTATATACTGCTGATGAGAAAAGGTATTTTGCAGTTTATATTTACTAAAATAATGGCATTTCCATGTTCTGTGTACTGTGAGAGACCTGATCTAGTGAATGCAGGGTCCTTTAGAAACACTTTAAGGTTTTTTAATTATTCACTTGCCGCCCGCCCACCGTCAAATGACAGCGGGATGGTGCGGCTCTCGTTCTGGGTGGACGTCATATGACGGCGCACCCGAACGGCCGCTCCTGCGCCGTGTTGCTAGGCCATGTTGCGACCCCGATCTCTGTAAAGAGCCGCTGACGCGGCTCTTTAATCATGTATTCGGCTGTGTCCAATCACAGCCGGTCACATGTAAACAAGGAAGTGCCTGTAATCGGCTCTCCTCGCCTCACACTGACAGAGTGTGTGGCAAGGAGAGCCGATCAGCAGCATTTCCTCGCAGGGGACAGTGAGAGATGTGATCAGGGCACTGATGATCAGTGCCCTGATTACATTAGAGCGCCACCAGTGCCAGCAACCCATGCTAACTAGTGCCAGCAACCAGTGCCAACAATCAATGCCCACCACAGCCAGAAATCAGTGCCCATTAGTGACTCCAGTCAGTGCTGGCTTTCAGTGCCGCCTATCAGTGATGCCCATCAATGCCACCCATTAATGCCCATCAGTGCCGCTTATACATCACGCCTATCAGTACCCACCAGTGTCGGTTATCAGTGCCATCTATCAATGCCCACCAGTGCCACTCATCAGTGCCACCTATCAGTGCCCATAAGTGCAGAATATTAGTGCCTCTTCATCAGTGTCACCTAATCAGTGCCCATCAGTGCCGCCTCATCAGCGTACATCAGTAAAGGAGAAAAATTACTTATTTACTGACAGAAACTAAGAAAAACTTTTTTTCTTTCAACATTTTCGGGGATTTTTGTTTTTTCAGGAAAAAAAATTAAAAATTCCAGCCGTGATTAAATACCACCAAAAGAAAGCTCTAGTTGTGTGCAGAAAATTATAAAAATTTTACATGGTTACAATGTTGTATGTCCGCGCAATTGTCATTTGAAGTGTGACAGCGCTGAAAGCTGAAAAATGGCCTGGGCAGGAAGGGGGTGAAAGTGCCCGGTAGATAAGTGGTTGAAGTGATATTAAAAGTTTTTTGTCATACTTCCCTGCTCTGTGCAGTGATTTTGCACAGAGCAGCCCTGACCCTCTTTTTCTTCCTGCTGAGTGACCCCATAGCAAGCAGCTTGCTATGGGGTCCTGAGCTACTCACACACTTGCACCCCCCTCCTCATTGGCTCACTGGCTCTGATTGACAATAGTTCCTGCTGCTGTCTCAGCCGATGAGGAGGAAATATCCCCAGAGAGCCGCTGCTCTCGTGCACATTCTATGCATTAAGGTAAAAACCTTCTGTAGTGCTGCACCCCCCCCCCCCCATTTTACATACCTGAACGCTATCTTTCTCTGGCCGTTCCCGCCACTGTCAATCAAATCCAATGACGCAGGGGGCGGGGCCGAGTCTTGCTTTCTATGTGAATACACGCAAAAGCGGGACCAAGGAGAGTGCTTCTCCAAAGTGGACACCCGATGTGGGGAGGAGTTACCAGCACCGCCAGGAGACCCCAGAAGAGGTAGATCAGGGCCACTCTGTGCAAAACGAACTGCACAGTGGATGCAAGAATGACATTTTTGTTATTTAAAAAAAAAAAAAAAAACGAGGGTTTACAACCCCTTTAACCTCCCTGGCGGTATTCCCGAGTGTGGCTCGGGGTTAAAATTCAGTACCATTAGCGGTAACCCCGAGCCACACTCGGGATCGCATTGCAGGATCCTGGGGCGGCTTTACTTACCTTGTCCCCGGGATCCTGCGATGTCACCCGCAGTGTCCGAGGGCTCCGTCCTCCTCCAAAGCCTCTCCGTGCCAGGCTCCGTTCCCTGCGAGCGGCGCGACGCACGGGGGCGGAGCCTGGCGGCAAATTAAAAAAAAAGTAAAAATCATAACACATACAGTACTGTAATCTTACAGATTACAGTACTGTATGAAATGATTTCACATCCCTTTTGTCCCCAGTGCTTTGTCCTATGCCCTGCATGCAGTTTTACATGATATACACTGTTCTTTCTGCCTGGAAACTGGAGATTGTCCATAGCAACCAAAAAGTGTCCCTTTACGTCAAAAGTGGCTTTAGACCAGCTAGAAAACAGCGATAGTAAATTAGAACACTTGCAGAATTGAGCGATAGTGAATTGTGGGGAAATTTATTTTATTACTATTTTTTTTTTTTTTTTTTTAATTATTTATTTTTATTTATTATATTATAATTTATGTTTTTGTGTTTCAAACTTTATCATACCCGGGATATCTACTAGACTCTGGTTTGGACAGA
Source organism: Aquarana catesbeiana (assembly GCF_042186555.1). Taxonomy (NCBI): domain Eukaryota; kingdom Metazoa; phylum Chordata; class Amphibia; order Anura; family Ranidae; genus Aquarana; species Aquarana catesbeiana. The sequence goes on along the minus strand of NC_133327.1, from coordinate 251,850,419 downwards.
TTTAAGTGTGTTATTGCTAAGATTTATAGACCTACAATATAAAACGCAAAATTTCCATGCAAAATAATTGTACCGCTTTCAGCACCTAAAATCCGAAATAATCATACCGCCAGGGAGGTTAAGGAGAAGTTTAGCCAAGGTTCGTTTGGCTGTACTTCTCCTATGGATCACAGGAGTGAAATTAGTTTTGCACCCCTGTGACCCGTTTTCAGCTAAGAGCAGGCTGAAATCCGCTCTTTTCTGACGTCACAGAAATCACAGTCATCCCGACAATGGGAGTCTGGATCCGCCAGTTGCCTGGACTGACACCCTGCTCAGCGAGCCGCTGAGAGCCTGAGATGGCCGCTCCCCGCTCCTCCACAGCTGAGCGAGGAGGAAGCAGTGCGGAGAGCTGCTGATCAGCTTCTAACTTCAGCTTGTTCAATTAAGCTTTGACAAAAATAAACTGGAAGCTGTTTCTTTGCAGATTTTTCATATGCTTCAGTTTCACCACTAGTGTATGATAAAAGTGGATCACTAACGGAACTATCAATAAGGTATACTGTAACTCCCATCTTTTAGACATCAGAAAAAAAAAGACACATTTGAGTAGAAAGTAGAGTAGAAAAGTCTGAAAGCAAGGGATACCCAGTCCATGGGCTTGAGCTTGGGACTGGCATGCAGAATGTGATAACCATGCATAGCCAAATTAGACAAGAGCCAGCATGTCTTTAAAATGTGAAAGGAAACCCACACCAACACACAGAGAACATTCAAACTCCATGCCGATGGCCCAGATTTGAATGAACAACCCCATTACTACAAGGCTTACCACTAAGCCACTGTGCCACCAATTGAGGCCTATACATCAAACCAAAAAGAGGAACTGAGGTAAGAAAGACAGATGGATTTGGTTGCAAAAGATGGATGGTCCTTTAAATGATTGAAAGTTGGGTGGCTTTGAAGCAGTGGTTCCTCAGGATTAAGGATGAGCTCTGGCGTGTTCGCACACTCCATGTGGCGAGCCCGCCAGGAAGTCGGCACGGCAATGCGCTAATCACAGGCAGTGAGACATTTTCCCGATGTGCGGCTGCAGAGATCGGGAGATGTCTCGCTGCCTGTGATTAGCGCAGTGCCATGCCGACTTCCTGGCGGGTTCGGCACGTGGAGTGTGCGAACACGCCAGAGCTCATCCTTACTCAGGATATAGATAAGGATGGGTAAAATGTGCATGCTACACTTAAGTGTATTGCACAGAGGGCCATCCAGCGGCGGTGCCTTTGGGAAGGACAGGTGCAGCATCCAGCCCCACCGCAGTGTATGGCAATCTGCAGCTGGAGAGCGATGAACACTGTACCAAGAGGTATTGGCATCAAGGACCCTATGCATTTAGAGATGAGGGTCCAGAATGCAGGTCTTCTTCACGTGGGTGGCCCCATGTGCAATGGGCCTTACACATGTAAATTACTTACTATACCCTCCACCCTTTCGGACTTCTAGATGTATTGACTCTTCTCTGAATGGTATGCGATTTTCTATACCCCTGTTTTAGGCAGTGCCTTTTCTTTTCCTGCCTGCATTAATCTGTACAGCTGTCACATTATACAAACATAGCTGTGCTTATATACCCAGTGTAAATGTGTGAGCAGAAGGAAGAAAACTGACTATAAATAAATGTGCTGTGCAGTGACATGGCATTCTCACTACTGTCTACTAATGAAATGAATAGAGGAAGTAGAGCAGCTTGTGGGGTAATCATTTACACATGGAAAGTCATTACTAAAAAGTTAGGAATCACACCAAGTGACATGTGTATCTACAACTGTGCCTGGGAGGAAGAGGTTAATCTCTGTCCTATTACCTCATCGTATGAGTAAATATACCACACCTTTGCCACAGGTATTAGAATTATTGTGTGAAAGGTGTGTATATACAGGGCCTAGTCTGCAACATGAAACAAGGCCAAGTAATAAAGTGTAGCTGACAATCAGTGCCCATCATTCGCACAATACTTGCAACATAAGTTTGATTCTCAAATAGCAATTACTTTTAATCCTATGTAACATTATATAGGCATATAGAGGTCAATTTACTAAGGGCTCATACATAGGGTTGCCACTAGGGATGAGCTCCGGCGTGTTCGCATGGCGCACGTGCCGAGCCCGCCAGGAAGTCGGCACGGGGCAGCGCTAATCACAAGCAGTGAGACATTTCCCGATGTGCGGCTGCAGAGATCGGGAAATGTCTCCCTGCCTGTGATTAGCGCTGCGCCGTGCCGACTTCCTGGCGGGCTCGGCACGTGCGCCATGCGAACACGCCGGAGCTCATCCTTAGTTGCCACCTCATGCCTGATTCACACCTATGCATTTTCAGTGCTTTTTTGCAGTTGGCAGATTTGCACTACAGAACATGTTCCATAGGAAACCATGTTAAATGGACTGTAGTGCAAATCTGCAAAATGCACTAAAAATACATAGGTGTGAATCAGGCCTCAAACCCGAACACATTCATTACACAGGTTCTGTGGCTGATGAAGGTGGTAATTAAACTTGCTTGGTACCTTATCTGCATTAAATATTCCTCAGAACCTGTGTAATTCATATGTGTTCGGGATTAAAGGTGTGAGGTGGCAACCCTACTCATACATAAGGATGAGCTCCGGCGTGTTCACAACCCGCGCGTGCAGAGCCCACCAGGAAGTCGGCACTGCACAGCGCTAATCACAGGCACTTAGACATTTCTCGATCTCTGCAGCTGCGGATCGGGAAAATGTCTTACTCTTTGCGATTAGCACTGTGCAGTGCCGACTTCCTGGTGGGCTCTGCACGCGCGGGTTGCGGCCAGAGCTCATCCTTACTCATACACGCAGACGCATTCGTGGATACACCATAAGGCCTCATGTACGCTGCTGGTAAACGGATGTTTAGGAGCAGTTGGGCATTTTTTTTCAGCTGCCCCTGAACTGTCCTCTATGTTATCTTATCAGTACATGTACACAGGGTCATTTTTTGAAACACAAAAAAATGTGTTCAGAGGGATGTTCAGAGGCATTTGAAACGCCAAATGCTTGTAACAGCTTGTAAATGCTGCTAAACGCAGTAACTCACGTTTAGCAGCGTTTCATTTAGTCGTTTTTCATTTTAAAAAAAAAACGCTTCTAGTCGCAAACGCGGCATGTAAACGCTCCTAACGGACGTTTTTAGATACTGGTTTCTGGCTGTCAAGTTAAATCATTCAGGAGAGGTTAAACAACGTCCCGTGTACACGAAGCCTTCGATTTTAGGATATTTCTGTGCCGTGGAGTGTTGGTTTACAGCCGCAGCAGCCTATACTAATCTATGACCGGCTGTCAGATGTCACTGCTGTGCATCTATAACCACCCATCCACCCCTGTACACGTCTGACCACCCAGTTGTGCGGTTACTGGTGTACAGCGTCTGCGTCTGACCCGTCATTGATTTGCACCAGCTGCTGGCTGTGGCTGGTCCCCAACATCTGTGACTCCTAGTCATGAAAATACGTGGATTTCCTGTGGTAAAGGCCTAAATGTGTCTGTGTACACAGGCATTCTAGAGGCACAAATCTTCACAGAATAAAGTGGGAATATTTACCTCAATTATCCAATCGTGTGTGTGAAATAAGTAAATGGGAATTTACATTTTGCATGATTTTGTGACTATTCACGTCAATTATCCAATTTAATGTGTAAGTATTCCCAGCTCCTTTAGTAAATCAGCCTCATAATCTCAGGCTTCCTTTTTCCCATACATTAGAAAATGTTCCAATCGGTCATATGGATCATAGCACTTATGACATGCAATCCAACCTGTATGTATAGATTATGAACTAATACACTTGGATGTGTGTGATGATTTATTAGATAGAATCAGCCACACAGCCAGTCATTTTCTTCCACTTACAGACAGGCATACAAGCTAAGCATAATGATCTATGACTTGTAGAAAGAAGCACACGGCCATGTGTGAACTGCAGAGATAGAACAGGCGCTCCACATACAGACATCCATGTGTAGAATATGGACTAATCAATTACACGGGGCTACTGGATCTGACATGCTGCTGATAATAGCTCCAATCACTGGCATGTGCTCAACACATCTACAGCCAATCTGTTCCACCTTCACATTATATCAACTTGGTGACAATATGCAAATCAGCAGTCCCATGTCCCTGACCTGGCCATCAAGATAGCAGCGCCATTGTCAGATACTGTATATAATACTGTACAGCAGCCATCAATCAACTCTATAAAAAAAAAGGCAAACAGAAAATTCATTCATGTAGGTGGCATGGGCATCTCCTGAATGGAAATGCATGGCTGATCAGCTGCTCTTATATCAGATCGTATATGAGTAATCAGATGCTCCCTTATAGTATGTGTACTGATCAAAGGCTCCTATATAGTATGTGTGCTGATCAGATATTCCCATATAGTATGTGTACTGATCAAAGCTCCTATATAGTATGTGTGCTTATCAGATATTCCCATATAGTATGTGTGCTGATCAGATACTCCCCTGTAGTATGTGTGCTTATCAGATATTCCCATGTAGTATGTGTACTGATCAAAGGCTCCTATATAGTATGTGTGCTGATCAGATATTCCCATATAGTATGTGTACTGATCAAAGCTCCTATATAGTATGTGTGCTTATCAGATATTCCCATATAGTATGTGTGCTGATCAGATACTCCCCTGTAGTATGTGTGCTTATCAGATATTCCCATATAGTATGTGTACTGATCAAAGGCTCCTATATAGTATGTTTGCTGATCAGATATTCCCATATAGTATGTGTACTGATCAAAGGCTCCTATATAGTATGTGTGCTGATCAGGTATTCCCATATAGTATGTGTACTGATCAAAGGCTCCTATATATTATGTGTACTGATCAAAGGCTCCTATATAGTATGTGTACTGATCAAAGGCTCCTATATAGTATGTGTGCTGATCAAAGGCTCCTATATAGTATGTGTGCTGATCAGATGTTCCCATATAGTATGTGTACTGATCAAAGGCTCCTATATAGTATGTGTACTGATCAAAGGCTCCTTTATAGTATGTTTACTGATCAAAGGCTCCTATATAGTATGTGTGCTGATCAAAGACTCCTTTATAGTATGTGTACTGATCAGAGGCTCCTTTATAGTATGTGTGCTTATCAGATGTTCCCATATAGTATGTGTGCTGATCAAAGGCTCCCATATAGTATGTGTGCTGATCAGATGCTCCCCTGTAGTATGTGTGCTGATCAGATACTCCAATATAGTATGTGTGCTCAAATACACCCTTATAGTATGTGTGGTGATCAGATATTCCCTTATATTAAGTCTACTAATCAGATGTCCCCATATAGTACATGTGATCCTATATCAGACCATATAATATATTTGCCGATTGACTTTTCCAATATCGGATCATATAGTATGTGTGCTGATCAGTTGTCCCGTAGCAGACCATATAGTGTGTGTATTGATCGGACCATATAGTGCGGGTATTGATCGGACCATATAGTGCGCGTATTGATCGGACCATATAGTGCGCGTATTGATCGGACCATATAGTGCGCGTATTGATCGGACCATATAGTGCGCGTATTGATCGGACCATATAGTGCGTGTATGGATCGGACCATATAGTGCGTGTATTGATCGGACCATATAGTGCGGGTATTGATCGGATCATATAGTGCGGGTATTGATCGGATCATATAGTGCGGGTATTGATCGGATCATATAGTGCGGGTATTGATGGGATTATATAGTGCGGGTATTGATGGGATCATATAGTGCGGGTATTGATCGGACCATATAGTGCGTGTATTGATCGGACCATATAGTGCGGGTATTGATGGGATCATATAGTGCGGGTATTGATCGGACCATATAGTGCGGGTATTGATCGGACCATATAGTGCGTGTATGGATCGGACCATATAGTGCGTGAATTGATCGGACCATATAGTGCGGGTATTGATCGGACCATATAGTGCGTGTATGGATCGGACCATATAGTGCGTGTATGGATCGGACCATATAGTGCGTGTATTGATCGGATCATATAGTGCGGGTATTGATGGGATCATATAGTGCGGGTATTGATCGAATCATATAGTGCGGGTATTGATCGGATCATATAGTGCGGGTATTGATCAGACCATATAGTGTGTGTATTGATCGGACCATATAGTGTATTGATCAGATGATCTATAATATATGTGTAGTGATGAGGTGCCCCCCTCTCGGGTGATATGATGTGTAGTGCCCGACAGCTCCATGCCCCCATCCTGGTGCACAGATGGAAGTGCAGTGAGGAGAGGTATGCCCTGTCAGTGGTGGTACACACACACACATTATATATATATATATATATATACACACAGTAAAATAGACACACAGACAAGGTGCCGCTGGTATTACCTAGCATGGAGAAGATGAAGTCCTTGGCTGTGTGGATCTCCAGGGCTCTCTGGTCATCATATTCCCTCTGATCATGCTTGCTGAATTCCACGATGAGTTTGTTTAATTCTTCGATCCTGGCTCCAGACCTGAAATCCAGCTCCGGGGACGCGGGTTTGCTGCCTCCCCCTACAGTGCCTGGCTTGGCAGGGATGGGAGCCGCCATCTTCACTCACACAGGCAGCAGATTGTATGGAGCGGCCCTGACTCGCTGCTTCCCCTCCCTGGGCTGGTTGGAGATGTGTGTGTGTCAGTGTGTGTGTGTGTGTGTGTGTGTGTGTGTGTGCGGTGTCGGTGGGAGTGTGCGGTGTCACTGTGCGCCGGTGCAGCAGGTCTCTGGCTCAGCACATCTCCCCGATCTCTCTCTGTATAAAGTGGAAACAATGTGACACTCTGAGATAGTCCGATCCTTCCACAAGCCGGAGAGACACTGACCCGTCCTCTACCACTGGGGGCTCAGCCTCTGAGCGATCTCACAGTGGCCATACACATAACAATCTGATCGAACACAGGATCACAGAATACGATCGGATAGATGAAGAATCAGAAAGACGCAGGGGGATTGCTCAAAACAGGAGCAGCTGTGCCTGGCAGCCAATCAGCTTCTGGCTTTCATTTTCAAAGCTTAACTGAGCAAACAGAAACTACAAGCTGATTGGTTGCCAGGCACAGCTACTCCAGATTCTGTCTGCTCCAATCAAATTTAAAGTGTTATTTCACCTTTGCATAAAAAAATGTACAAGTTGAAATAACACGGACACCCTACACCAATGACGCCATCACCTCCAACGCTGCTGTACTTACCTCTGGGGTTGGCGAGCTGTCAGCACACTTGCAGGGATTTAAAATTCTCTTCTCTGTCTTCTCCATCAGCGCCTCCAAGACAGATTAGATGGATTCTGATTGGTCAGTGCCATCACAGTGAATTGATGTAGTCTGTCCCAGAAGCACTACACAGAGTAGAGGGGGGGGATTTCAAAGCGCTGGGGCGACTGGATACTTGGTAACCCCAGAGGTAAGTACAGCGGGGACTAGGGGGTGGGGAGGGTGTACAAAGTCACTTCATCTTTCCATTTTTTCTGTAAGGGCCCTTTTTACACTCAGGAGTTTTTCAAGTGCTTTTGTGTTAAAAAAAAGCACCCAAAAAGCTCAAGATAAAATGCTCCCCTTTAGAGTCAATGAATGTGTTCACACTGGGGAGGTGCGCTTCCATTGCAGTGAAAAAACAATCCTGCTTGCAGCATTTTGGGAGCATGTTTGGGGAGCCAAAAAACCTGCACCAAAAGCGCACCTTCCCATTGAAAGCACTGGAAAACGTGGAAAAAAATGTGTATTCAGTGCAGTTTTTGATGTCCTTTAAAAAAAAAACTCACTGCACATGTGGTAAAAATCGCTGTAAAAATGCATATGCCTTTTTGCAGTAGGTCAGTGTGAAAGTGCCCTAAATGTGAACTAAGACTTTAATCAGAATTAGCCCTGGTTCACACTGATGCAGTGCAGGAAAGGCAGCGATTCCTGTGCATTTCCCGCACCGTATAACAATCGCACTGCAGGTGTCAGGTCAAAGTTAACAACACCCTAAGGCCCTGTTCACACCTGAGCGATTTTCTGTTTAAGAAGCAGGAGCTCTAAGAAGCTCAACAAGCCAAATCCCATTCATTTCAATGGCCCCCTGTTCACACCTGAGCGATTTTCTGCTTAAGTGCCGGTTCACACTGCTGCGCTGCGAATTTGTTCAGTTTTTTTGTCCTGTGTGAGGTGCGATTTTACCGCAAATTTCAGGAGTTGGTCATAGCTGCGACTGATGTTCTAGCCAATTAAATCATAATGAAAAAAAAAAAAAAAAGGGTGTTAACTTCCTGTGTATTTCCTGTTTTTTGTGGAGAGTAGTGTGGTGGAATTCACACATATCTGAACCAACAATGCGATTCCAGAACGATTTACATTGATGTCTATGGAGGCTAAATTCACAACGCAACGCTGTAAACTCGCACAAGACCCTTTTTTTATCGCATCGCATTCATAGAGGAATCGCAACGCATGTATGTGAACGACGGTTATAGAAAACAATGACTTTAGGGATGACATGCGAATTTGGAATATTTTTGACGCATCGAATTCGTCATGAACTCGCATCAGTGTGAACCGGCACTTAAGCTTGTAGCTCTGAGACGCTCAACAAGCCAAATCCCATTCATTTCAATGGCCCCTGTTCACACCTGAGCGTTCTGTCGCCTGAAGCAAAACACCTGAAGTTCAAAAAAAGTACACAAGCTTCTCTTTGGCAGATTACAAGCATTATTGGCCCCATAGACTTCAATATAAACCCCTAACGTAAGCGTTTTACGAGCATTTTCTGCTCAAATAGCGGCTCTGCACCCCACATTTTTTTTTCTCCCTCTCCTCCCCCTGGTGCTTTCTATTGGCTAAATAAAAATGGCTGAAGCTGTAAAACGCTTGCAAAAAGCTGCGAAGACGCTTTATAAAAAGCTGCAAAAATCCCCCCCCCCCAAAAAAAACATCAAATCCCTGCGCTCAGGAGTGAATGGACCCTAGAAGCAGGGCGCAAAACACAGTGCGTTTGCCTGAACTGGATCACATGGGCATAAACACCCATGCAACCCAGTCCCAGTGCAAACAAAAAAGTTGCCTGCACATTTTTAATGCGGATGCGGTGCAATTCAAGTCATCTAAAATGCATGGACGCAGATCGCACCGCACAGAATCGCATGTGATTTGCACAGGAATGTGGCTCAATTCCTGTGCAAATCACATGCAGTGTGAACCTAGGCTTATGCTGATCGGTCTGGATAGAAAATCCATAGTATAGTAGATCAGGGCGCATTCAGATAGGCAATGAGCCCCACCCTCTGGGCTGAGCCGCTTTTTACTGCATGTGCACCCACCTGCACGCAGGGAGCCCATAGAAGTAAATGTAGATGTAGCGGCTGTATGGAGCCAGTACCATGTTCAAATTTGACATGCAGGCAGGAGTGGGTACACAGACACTGTGATTGCAGATCCATGCGCTCACTACTGCCCACATGTGGCCATACAGCTGCTGCATCTGCAATCACTTTGATGGGCTGTCTGCGTGCAGCTCCAAGGTGGATGCACAAGCAGCAAATAGCGTCTCCGCTCGGAGGACAGTGCCCATCTGAATGAGCCCTAACGCAAAATGATCACTGAGGCTAGGTTCACTCCTAGGTGTTTTGCAGGGCGTTTTCAGTATTGCCAAAACGCACTACAGTCCATTTAACATGATTTCTTATTGGTCACATTTCTGCATTTTCAACCGGTGTGCTTTTTGGAAAGGGTCAAGGACTTTTTTTGCCTGCAGCAGGTTACATTTTTTGGTTCCATAGCCTGCAATGGAAATGCAGCAGAAAACACATAAACAAAACCCAAGCATTGCTTTTTTTTTTTTTTACGTGTTTCTGCTGCATTTCCATTAAAGTCTATGGAACCAAAAAATGCAACCTGCTGCAGGCAAAAAAAAAAAAGTCCCTGACCCTTTCCAAAAAAGCACACCGGTTTCTTCTGTGTTTTTGCTGGTTTCTCCTGCATGACAACAGACACGAAAAAAAACACAAAACGCTTCAAAAATGCATTAAAAAAGCGCAAGATGCACCAGGAAAACACATCAAAGTTCATAATTGCCAACACACCATGGATCACTGATGAAGCCTGAAAGGCTTTTTTTTTATTGAAGAATAATAACATGACAAAAAGAAAGGTGCAACGTTTCAGAGCCGTGCAAGACCCCTTCATCAGGCACGTGATCCGCGGTTGAACGCATCAATCACAAACCTGCATAGGTGTGAACCTAGCCTATTAGATTGTAAGCTCTTCTGAGCAAGGCCCTCTTAATCCTCTTGTATTTTATTGTATTATAACTGTATTGTCTCCTTTTATATTGTACTTCATCAGGCACAGGATCCACAGTTGAACGCATAAATCGCATCCTGCATAGGTGTGAACCTAGCCTATTAGATTGTAAGCTCTTCTGAGCAGGGCCCTCTTAATCCTCTTGTATTTTATTGTATTATAACTGTATTGTCTCCCTTTTATATTGTAAAGCGCTGCGTATACTGTTGGCGCTATATAAATCCTGTATAATAATAATACTGCCCCGTAAACACAATACGGAAATCGGACGACAGATCGTCCAACTTTTTTCGCTTGCTAGTTGCAAGTAGAAATTGAATTGGTTACTACAGTTACGAAAATTCTCGTATGACAAAATAAAAATTCTGAAGTGGTGTGTTGTAATGTATTTGTACTGTATTTTCTGATGACAACTGTACTGATTAAATTAAAATCGTACGAGCTGGTAGATTTTCGCACTTGTCCGATCGGATAATATAGGATAAACTGTCATGATCTGCTCTCAAACGCTGTGTACTAACGATCAGATTATCGTACGATCGCTTTGAAAGCGGTATTTTTTGTACGATTTTCGTATCGCGTGTACGGGCCGTTAGCGAATGGCTATCAAACAAACTTTTTGATCTTCCAATCTTTTTTTAGTAAATCTATTTACAATATGATCATATATAAGATCATTCCATGTATGTCTATCATTATGTAGCGTTGATTAGAAGAAGCAAATGGCTAACTGCACTGACTGTTGGTTATACACTAGTAGAATTTTGTTCGTAATTTTTTTTAATTATCAGAACGTCCATACGAATTTCCAATCATTAGCGGATTAAATCAACATTCGATTTCAACTGCAGTGACGACAGCCATTGAAGAAGCAGGATGGAAACGTTTTCTGGAGCACATGAATTTCTAACAGCGTGTGCGGTGTGCGTTCAGTAAAATCCATTCATTCCCAAATCGAATGTTAAAAGTAAACATATTTTGTAGGTACTTTCGAATGACATTTATCAAGTCCTTAAAAGTCCTGAGAATTTCTGTGCAAATATTTGTACAAACATTCATTCAAAAATCTTCCAGTGTACAGCCAGCAGTGATCTCATTATCAATCTACTTTCACCAGATGACCTCAAACTGCGGTCGTAAATTGTGTGCGCTGTATTGACCTGTATGTGGGGAATAATAGAAAGCATTAGTAAATTACACAGCATGAGGTGCAGGGTGTGTGTGGGTAGATCTATAATGCTTTATAGGCAGGACAGTAATGAAGGGTCATCGGGCTGATATCTGCTGTGTATTGCCGTCAGTGACCAATTTATATTAGTCCTCTTTCACAAAGGACCATACAACACACAAATGAATGTGATTTCCAGAGAACACTGGAGGGAATCGGCGAAAAAACCTGGCAATGGTTACTGCTATTTTTCTCCATTGTTCTATAGAATTTTTACATTATATCTCTTCTTATCCTCTTGACCTCTGGAAGGTTTTACCCCCTTTATGACTAGGGATTTTTTTTTGCTTTTCAGCACTGCGCTACTTTAAAGAAGTTGCAACCCTAAAAATACATGTCCCTGTTCCTTTAAAGCATGATAAACAGCATAGTGTTTGTGTAGTGTCATTTGTCCATTTCTATGCTGTAAAATACCTGGTTGATCCTGCCTGATCTTGTATCCCCCTAGGTGTGCTGACCACGGTAATCATGACTGCTGATCCATGATACCATACCATGCTCAGTTTACTCGCCTCCGGCATCCTGCTGTGTGGTCAGTCTCTCCCTCTCCCCCTTCCTCCCTGCCTTATAGCTCAATACTCTGTGCTGTTAGAGCCAATCTCCTCCCCGCCCCTCCCATCCTGCCTACTATTCTCTGTGGCTGTAAAGTCACTGGGGACAACTACTGGAATGCCCTCTGTTATAGCGAGCTATACAGTGTAGTGTGTGTGCGTTTCTTACATTTTGATGATAAATACCTTTTTCAGAGCACCGCTGAAATCAGAGAGGAACAGCTCCTTCCACTGTAGTCCTTAGAACGGGGAAGGAGAGCGGCGGGAGTTCACGTGACAGCACAGTGGCACTGTGAAATAAGGTATTTAACTTAATAATTAAAAAAAACAACACACACACTGCACTGTATAGCTTGATGTAACAGAAGGGATACCAGTAATGGTCCTCAGTGACTTTACAACCACTTTAACCGGAAATTGCGACTGTGATAGTGTGGCAGCAACTGACACTGGCTGGAAGGGACACCAACTGACTGACACTGACGTTGCTAGTGACACTAATACAGTGATAATATTGTACACTGTGCTAATGACACTGGCTGGATGACATGAGTGATCAGGAGGGCAATCAAGGGGTTAACCGTGTGCCTAACAAGTATATGCAAGTGTATGTGTGCTGCTTTTGCTAACACATTATCTGGCTGGGTCTCTCCTGGCTTTCAATTCTGAACAGTAACTGACATCATGAAGAAATCCAGCCAGATCTGTGTGTTGTGTTTTCTAACCTATAGATTTCTGAGCTGTGATTGGGCACAGCTGATCAGTAGGTATACAGCCAAAATGATTGGCTGTAACCTGCTGACAAACTTGTGTTGTGTCCAATCACAGCACAGGCCAGCAGGGGGTGCACGTCTCTAAACCAGGATGTACACCACGACCAGGGGCAGGCTGGGCCGGGGGGGGGGCAATTTCCCCCCCCGGCTGCCCTGATGCCCCATAAAAAGGCCAGTGTACAAAGGCCATATTTACACAGCCACCGGCCGTCACTACACTGTACTATAAGTGCTGCGGAGTGGTACAAGTGTTCCGAGTGGGCTCTGCCTCCTACATTCGGCCAGCACAGTCACTTCCCTGTCAGGCGGAGTGATGGAGTGATCTCCGCCTGATAGGAGCTTCTGAGTCCTGGCCTGGCATGACGTAATTCAAAGGCCAGGAGGCGGGATGGAAAGGGAAAAGGGAGAGCTGCAGTTGCTGCCGATGCGACCCACAAGGAGCCAGTGAACCAGTGAGGGAGCAGAGGCGAATAGCATAAGCTAAGGTACTGTTGTTCAACTGGCTGAAAAGGTTAACTTTGTAACTTTTGTTTTGTTTTTTTTTGTTTTTTTTGGGGAAGGAGGGGTCTTGATTAATTTACAATGCTATTTGTAATATGCAGCATGGAGGGGGTTAATGTACCGTCACTGAACACTGATGCATTAGTGACCAGTGGCAATTAATGAACCCCTTTGTGCTGCATTAGTGGCACAATCAGTGTTAATTAACCCCTTTATGTTCCAGCATACATGGGTTCATAAACACTGCCACTGGTGCCACTGACACTAATGTATCAGTGATCAGTGGCAGTACATTAACCCCCTCCATGCTGCAAATTACAAAGAACATTGTAAATGAAGATCTACCCCTCTTTATGACCAGGTCATTTTTTGCGATACGGCACTGCGTTACTTTAACTGACAATTACGCAGTCATGCGACACTGTACCCAAATAAAATGTATGTCCTTTTTTCCCCACAAATAGCTCTTTCTTTTGGTGGTATTTGATCATCTCTGCAGTTTTTATTTTTTGTGCTATAAGCAAAAAAAAGACTGACCATAAAAAAAATAAAAAAATAAAAAAAAAAAAAAACAATATTTTTTACTCTCTATAAAACATATCAAATAAAAAAAATGTAAAACATCAAATTTCTTCATCAGTTTAGGCCAATATGTATTCTACTACATATTTTTTGTAAAAAAAAAAAATCCCAATAAGCGTATATATTAATTGGTTTGCACAAAAATTATAATGTCTACAAACTATGGGATAGATTTATGGCATTTTTATTTATTAATTTTTTTACTAGTAATGGTGGCAATCAACGATCTTTAGCAAGACTGACATTGCAGCGGACAGGTCGGACACTAAGTGATACTTTTGACACTTTTTTGGGAACCAGTGACATTATTACAGTGATCAGTGCCAAAAATATACACTGTCACTGTATAAATGACACTGCAGGGAAGGGGTTAACATCAGGGGCAATCAAAGGGTTTACATTGGCAGACCGCTGTCTTGTCTCTCTGGGGAGCTATCGCGGGTGGCCGCTGATTAGCGCCCCCACTGGCTATTGCATGGAATGATGTACTGGTACAGTACATCGTTTCGCGGAATAGAGCCGACCTGCCGCAGTATATGTACTGCGGCTGGTGGGCAAGTAGTTATACCAGTAAATTTTACTGTTATATACATGAATATATGTTTTATATATAAAAATCTATTCTTTCAGTGTTTACTATTGTCATTAGCTTTGATTGGCCCTATCTATACCATGTGATCAATCACAGAGATCAAGACAATAGTATACAATAAATGGCATGAATAGATGCCATTAATTGTGTACAATTATAATGTGATCTGCTGTGACTGGTCCCAATAACCATTTTGTTTACTTGTTTGCAAACTTGAGCTGTAAAAAAAGAGCCTCCCACTGTCTATATTACAGCTTAGGTTTGTAAACAAGTAAACAACCTGGATGCTATGGCAACCAGGTTGTTTATCTTTTTAGCAGATATCTTATATATAAGGCTATATGGTCACTGTGGGCAACAGGCAATTTTTACCAATCTTTTTCTTTTTACCAAGAACACACTTCATGTAACAAGCCTATAAAGTCAACTAATTCAAATCTCTCCAAACACCACCATTTTATTCACGCTGTAATTTTGTAAAATAGCCCTCTGATTGGTTGCTATTGGCAACATGTTTGTACACTTGTCCTTTACACTTGGAAGGGAACATAGGGTCTAATAATATGAAATGTCTGGTAATGATATAACAGCCCTGTTGACTATGGAAATCAATCAGCCTCCTTATAGCTTTTTAATCCTGGCTATAAAATAGACAGCTGTAGGCTCAGTGGTTGCTACGGGCAACACAAATTAGGTAACAAGCCCATTAAGTAGAAGAGATTGAACTGACATCAGATTAATTATAGAGCAGAACAGAGCTTTATTGAGGGAAGAGGTTGAAGTAATTCCATTTAAACAGCAAGACAAGCAGCTCCCCAGACAACATACTGCCCCCCCCTCCCCCCACCAGCACCAAATATATAAAGCAGAACTCCAAAGAAATAAAGAGCCCATTGAAATATATTTGTCAGAACTATCTTGCCTGCCAAAAGATGAGGAATTCGGTTCAGCCAGTTTTCTGATTCAGACACCACCATAGATGGCACGACCAGCTCCTGGATATCCATGGCACTTACAGGACACAGCCAGGGGAGGGCACACATCCAGCCTGCTGATTGGTCATTCCTGTGTTTTTACCTCCTGTAATGCCACGTACACACGGTCGGACTTTTCAACCGGACTTGTCCGACGGACCAAATCCGGCGGACAATCCGATCATGTGTGGGCTTCACCGATCCTTCTGGGGACTTTTACAGTCGCAAATCTGACGAACTTTAGATTTGGAACATGCTTCAAGTCTTTACGTCGTAACTGCACCGGACCCAGAAATCCGCTCGTCTGTATGCTAGTCCGACGGACAAAAACCCACGCTAGGGCAGCTATTGGCTACTGGCTATCAACTTCCTTATTTTAGTCCGGTGTACCTCATCTCGTACGAATCCGTCGGACTTTGGTGTGATCGTGTGTAGACAAGTCCGGTCGTTAGAAAGTCTGTTGAAAGTCCGCCAAAAGTCCGTCGGACGGGCTGTCGGACGGGCTGTTGGACTTTTGTAGCTGAAAAGTCCGACCGTGTGTGCGCGGCATTAGAATATTCCGGGGCAAAAAAAAAAAAAAAATGACATTTTTATAATGTGATTGCAAGGTTACAAGGATCAAATCATAAGGTTTTAAGTTTTTTTTTTGTTTTTTTTTAATCAAAAAAGTCAACCCTAAAAAAAGTGTTTTTTTTTAGGTTATATGTCTTCAAATGTTTTTGAATCTAGTCACATGTTCAGCCATGTGACTTCAAATGTTTTTTTTTTTTTTAAAAACCCTGTTACTCTGGTCAGGTGACTTGACTTCAATCCTTAAATCTCATTGGGTTTGGAATAGTGACACTATGACATCAAAGCTCAGAGGCTATAAATAGCTGAGAGCTGAGCTGCTCAGCGTGTGAAGCTCATTCAAGGTGTGAAAAGGTGCAGAGGAAACATTGTTTTTTTCTGCTCCTTGTTTTGTTTGAGTTTCTGAAATTTTCCACAATGGGAAATTGCTTCACACATTGCCTGCGCAAAAATAATGATGATAACTTTTACCACCAGTCATCTCCAAAATCGCGCTCTCTTTTTTATTAGTTATTTTAGTGCACATCTCACTGTTTAACTGCTGCTTTTTGGGGGGATATTTTCTATAGATAGCGCAGTATTTTTTTGTTTTGTTTTTGTGTCATCTCCAAAATCCTCAGGGTGTCATAGCCCTGCCTGTCCCACCTTGGCTAAGGCTGGGACTAGTATTATCAGCACCTCCAACCTGATGGAGGTGTCTTCAACATCTTCAGGGCATTCAAGCCCTGCACATCCAGCTGAGACTGGAACCAATGACACAAACCTGAGCATCAGTGTTGTTTCAGGGTCTGGTAGCCCTTCCTGCCTCACCTCGGCTGAGGTGACTGCAGCCACCAATTCCATGTCTGGAGATGAGGACCACAACCAGTCATCTCCAAAACCCTCAGGGTGTCATAGCCCTGCCAGTCCCACCTTGGCTAAGGTTGGGACCATCATCAGCACCTCCAGTATCATGGAGGTCCATTTGCAACCTTGAGCACATTGCAGCCCTGCATGTCGAGATGAAGCTGGAACCAACACCAACCTGGACACAGAGTGTGTCCTTTCAGGACTTTGCAGTCCTTCTCATCCTGCCTCGGCTGAGGCTGGAACCCATGACACTGCCCTAAGCATGGTGAGTGTCTTTCCAAGACCTTCAGGATGTATCAATTCAGAGACTGAAACCACCGGATATGACTCCACCGCACCAAGCGATGACATGAGAATAACTGTCAAGCTTCACATTGCACTATGAGCTCGCAGAAGGAAGCTTTGGAAGGTTAAGTGCTCATTTACTCCCCGTTACTTAAATTACTAGCTCCACCCACATAACACCCTTTCAACACCAAGGACCCCACTAATTATCTTCCCTCTCATTCAGGTTTTTCTGGCTACCCACCGAAAGAGCCAGCAGAAGGTGGCCATCAAGTCAGTCATTAAGACTAGAAATACCTATGACCTGGATATAGAACGCTACGCCATGGAGAAGTCGGAAGGGTGCCCCTTTCTAATTCAGCTATATGCCGCCTTCCAAACCCCCTTCACTGCCTGTTTTGTGATGGAATATGTCTGCAGAGGGAGTTTAAGTGAGTTTATCTGGAACTATTCACCAGTCGATAGTGACACCATCAAGTAAGTTTCATTACTAGGTTTAAAAAAAGAAAAGAAAGCAAGCCTTATAAGATATTTAAGTCCAATTAAATCCTTTGTATTTATTACTGTAATGCAGTCAGGTTGTATATAGAGTTTATATATATATATATATATATATATATATATATATATATATATATGCTCTTCTTTCTATTTTATTTTTACACGCTCAGTGCTGCAGCAATGGTTTAAATACCCCATGATAGCAGCACTCTGGAAAGCCTGACCACTGCCCTCACACACAGCTTTGCCCATAGCTGGCAATATTTGCACATGTCAAAGGAGATGGAGACAGTACATAGTTACCTAGTAATGAGTCGCAGTCTACATGTGCATTGAGACACAAGCATAGGGGCAGTGTTGGAGGTGCCTATTCTTTAAAATGGGGCAGATTGGATCCTTTAGGTGGGATCGCCCAGTAGACTTTTTTGGGATCTTGGTAAAAACTGCACTAGGAACTGCACATGTCTCAGGTGGCACTGTTAATCACACTGGACCAGCCCCTTCCTGCCCCTGCCTCCCTCTGCCCATGGGTTCTGCTTCTATCTGAATTTATTTTTTTTAAATGTAATTTTGTTTCAATCTAAAAAATGTTTTCTCTTTTACAGATTCATTGTGGCGGAAATATCGTGTGGACTGGAGTTCCTTCAAAGTAATGGCATCCTCCATAGGTAACTAATTCCATTCTATTGTAGACCATATACCTGTGTAAAATGTGTACAGAGGAGAGCTTGAGGAAAGGCACATACAGTATATACATGGGTACCTAACATCTTCCCACTTTTCCAATCAACTGATATAAAAAGCTAATGGAAAACTTCTGTCACTAGCAGCCACCTATAATTGAAATATCAGTTGATAATAATTGATCCTCAAAAGCCGTTTTAGATGACCCGTACCAGAAAATGACACAGTCTTTCTTTGCAGGGACCTCAAGCCTGATAATATCCCAATGGATGAAGAAGGACATGTCCGCATTGCCGATTATGGACTGGCAGTAGGAGGTCTATAGGACGATAAAAGGACCACTGGTGTGGCTGGAACAAGAGGATTCATGGCTCCAGAGGTTTGTATATTTCTCCATACTCATAACTTATCTATTCAGAATATCAGAATTCATCAAATCCACTCTGATTTTTCCTTACACCCATTCCTTTTATTAATGTTCAAAGTCCTGAGAGGCCAGTAGAGTACCATATACATTTGTAACACACTCCACTCTGCTTTATAAAGATGTATTTTTGTAAAGCAGCAGTATGGCAATTTAAAGGACACACCACAGCTTTATAAATATGTCCCTTAGAATATGTGTTTGAATATACATTATAATGGATTATATATAAAAGACTAGGTTGGGGGGGGGGGTCTTGTGCTTTCTATAAGATAATGGGGTCAGCCTATGAGGCCCCTTTAAAAATTAACTTTGTGGGTTTCTTTGATGTATTATGGTTTTCTGTACTGGCCAATGTACTTATTGTTGTCTTTTCTTTGGATTGGCAGGTTGTCGACAATGACTTTTACCAGTTTGAACCTGACTGGTTTTCACTAGGAGTCATTACCTACATCTTGGCCACAAACGCATATGCCATTTAGGAGCATGACCTTTGATGAATACAGGAGAGGGGTGAACTTCAGCCATCCCAATTACCCCCTGAAATGGACCCAGACCTGGCGGACTTCATAAAAGGAGTAAGTAGGAGAAGATCTTTAACTGTAAATAGCAACAGGAAAGGCTTCTGGGCCTACTACTGCTGATGCTGCTCTAGGGGTTTAATGTAAGTTTGCTGACAAGTCTAGTCATTGGCTTGACTGTTGGGTAGTTTGCTTCTTTTTTCCCTGGTAAAGATTTAGTTACACAACCATGGTAACACTTTATCATGGGACTGAGGGGACAGAAGATGCCACATGGGGTAAATCACTGATATGCACATTTCATAATTCTATCAAAGCAGAACTCAAACTCATTTATTTTTGCATCCAGCACCTGTACTAGTCTATATGTATGTCTTCACATGCTAAGATGCTCTATTGGGTTGAAAAGAACCACCCAGGAGGAGACGCACAGTAGTCAGAGTTCTTTCCTAAACTATACAGAGCCAAGTGATGTAACTTTTATTACTCATGCATAAAAGTCCTCATAGATAACTGTTCATTATTTTATAGCTGCTTTGCAAATATCCGGAGGTGAGGCTGGGGATCAGTGAAGACATCCGATCCCACATCTTCATGGAATCCATAGATTGGGAAGAACTAGAGGAGGGGAAAGCATTGCCCCCTTTCCAAGTGGACATGGTAAGTACCTAAATCCTAATGGGATGATATTACTATATATCTGACAGATTGCAGCAATGCTGTGTCCTTAAAGATAATGTAGGGAACATAAATTTAATCCAGCCTGCAGGAAAACCTTACAGACTAACCAGTCAATTGTTCCCTTTTCCGTGAGAGGAGAAAAGAAGAACATAACTTCTATGCACCAGACACAATGGTGCACAGTTGGGAGTGAGTGGAAGTGAGATGGTACAATGGTACATGATACAATCTCTATGAGGTCTATGAGATGTGACGTCACCCATCACTATGTGGTGGAAGTGATGACCATAGACACTTATTCTGCTTCTAGAACTCCTATCTGTTCTCTCACTACATGCAAATAAGGAAGAAGAGATTGGCTCTAATTTGTATTGGGAGAGCTGGTCATTATTAAACAATAAGTCCAGAGAGCTATAAACATTGAATATGATGCATTACGTTTTTCTTTTTACAGCCCACGGACAGTGAAATGGACAACCGACTTTCTCCATCGGCTATAATGCCAAAACCATCAAAGAATCCAGGAGAGGAGATATACTTACCCATGTTCACATACATCAACAGCATGTGGGCACGCATGTAAATCTGCATTAGACAATGAAATCGTCCTGCGAAGATTCAGAAAAAACAATTCTATGCATTTTTGACAATTTCTTAACATCACAGAATTTTTACCAACATTGTTTACACCACAGACGGTTGATCCAGGGAGTAATCCGATCGCCTTCGGGGGTCAGGAAGGAATCTTTTCCCTGTTGGGGCAAATTATACCATGCTTCATAAGGGTTTTTCACCTTCCTCTGGATCAACAGGTGAGTTCCATACTGTAACAACAGCTGTTAAGGCTCAAATCCTGTACATACCGAAGTATTACAGGGAATAAAATGAGCTAACATTTTACATCTTCAGCTGTACTTACCTCCCAGGGTGATGAACTGTTAGTGCCCACGGAGCCTTTGTAGTGGTCTGGGGATTTGAAATCCTTGCTCTTCTCCATCTTCATCACTCCATCTGCAGCACTCGATGTTCTGTGCTGGCGATCACCAATCAGAATGCCACTGATCTATCCTGCAAGTGCCATAGAGAGTAGAAGAGTGGGGATTTCAAAGCTACTACACAGGCCATGTGCCCACTGACAGCTCACCACAGATGGTTGATCCAGAGAATAATCTGATCACCTTTGGGGGTCAGGAAGAAATTTTTTGCCCCTTTGGAACAAATTACACCATGCTGCACAAGAGTTTTTTTGCCTTCCTCTGAATCAACTGGGAGTTTTGGAATTCACCTGCAAAACATGCCATCATCAATTCCTATACATACAGAAGAAACCACCAAGAACTTGTGTCCTGCACCTACAGCGTCTAACTTTTGATAGAGACCGTCAAACTTTATGCCCCGTGTCAAAAGACACAGTGACACCACCACGAATTTCTTCCCTGTAGGTGCAGTGTTTTTATACTGGAACCACTAAGCCTTGGTCTGTATGTATAGGAAGCAAAAAAAAAAAAAAAAAAAACCTGGCCAGAGAGGGATTACTTTGATGCAGTTGGCCAGCTTAAACATGTATTGCGGTATATGTGAACCAAAAATACCTCTTTTTATGCAAAGTTTGTTTGAAATGGAAAGGGTGTATAGCAATGTGCAGAGCATTGATTTATAGATTATTTTCTCTCAACACACCACACCACAATGCAAAGTCGCTTGTTGTGGTGCACTGCACATGACCAGTGTAGATAAGATGTCCAACCTTCATAAGACTGCCACCATTATCATACTCCAAAACCCGCCCCACTTATCATTAACTACTTATTAACAAGACTACACTTGAACTGGAGTAAACTGGCCATAGCAGCATTTTTATTCACAAATATTCTAAATATATAAACATTTTAACCATAACAGAAAATTGCAGAATATCAGTTGCTCCCCCCAGTGGTCTTTGAAGGCACTTCCCAACGTAACTCCGTTCCACTTCCAAACTGCGGGCTTTTGTGCATTAGGCCTCCAGCCATGTCACACCAGCTCAGAGACAAAACCATCCCCTCAGTGCCACCATTACCATCATCAAATTAATCCGTGTTAACTGAACACACCGTGGGCCCATACCACCGATGGGTCCCCCACACTTCCATCTCACAGGTTACTTGCCACCATCAAAGACCACCACCGCCATCTCCTTGCTGCCATGACATGTCCATTTTCACCTGAAATAAAGAAAAATTAAAACACAAAACACAGGCAGGATGGGTGGGCAACTGTTCCTCTTACACAATCCCTCTGCAGTGTTGCCTGGGTCACCCCCCTGCTCCTTAAATAAACTAAACTCCACCTATTCCCATTTCTCATCCAATCATTAATCCAACAACTTTTCACTATTTTATTAACCCCATGCTGTTCCCTTATCACCTTGTCATGCCGGTGTTCTGCCGAGAAAGTTCCCCTCGGTGGATAATGATCTCCCTGTACTGCGCAGACGCAGCACTTGCGCAGTACGAACAACAAGGGAGCTGCCGAAAATATCCGAAGCTGAACAGCTGTGAGTGAGCTGTACATGGTGCCTACGCAATGAGCAAGACATTGTTGTGGGAATGTGGTGTTAAATGTGTGCAGGCGCGGTAGACCCTGCATCGGTCTTGATTATGTCAGGACCTTAGACTGTTGGAGCATAGGGGAGAAGATGCTGCAGGAGTCTAGCAGCATAGAGGAGTGCAGGATCTGGTAAGTAAATCTTAATTAACCTGTTGTTGCATGCCTAACACGTATGTTAAGCAGCAAAAGGGTGAGCTTTACCAACCGCATGCCACACATATACATGACTGGGAAAGTGTGTTCTAACTGTAGGGGGGGGATTGGCTGCCAGGGACATGACAGAGATCCCTGTCCCGATCACTGGGAACAGTAGATCGCTGACCATCCCCTGTCAGATGGGGATCTGCCTTGTTTATAAAGGCAGATCCCCATTCTGCTTCTGTAATAGGCGATCTCGGGCTGCTGACGGTCAGACATCGAGTTGAACGTTGGGTATTTGAAGAGGAATACCGTTGTTATGGCAGCAGATAGCTGCCATAACCCCTGTATCCTCTTCTTCAGCGAGCGGTCCGCTTTCAGATAAAAGTGGTCTCAGCGGCAGATTTGCCACAAGATCACTTTTATCGGGGACAGGAGTGGGCCCCCCTCCCGCAGCACTCTGTTCGACTCCGCCGCTTACCAGAGCTGTCGGTAGACGATTGGGTCCTGTCACGTTCACAGCCTGGAACCAAGTGAGGGAAAGATGGCCCCCACTCAGCTCCATAGCACTGGATGGCGTCACTTCCGCCCAATGCTCTTAAAAGGGTAAATTTATTTTATTTTTTTTAAAAATAACATTTCAATTTTTTTTTTTACCCCAGATCTCATATTTAAGAGGTCCTGTCATGCTTTATTCTATTACAAGTATTGTTTACATTCCTTGTATTAGGAATAAAAGTGACCCAAACATTTTTTTTTTTTTTTAAAGGACCGTGTAAAAAAAAAAAAAGAAAAAAAAAATTTTTTAAATGCCCCATTTTGCCGAACTCACACGCAAAAGCGAACACATATGTAAGTCACGCCCTCATATGAAAACGGTGCTCAAACCCCACATGTGAGGTATCACCGCGATCTAAACATATACGCTGTAGAAATTTTTAAACGTCGCCTATGGAGATTTTTAAGGGTAAAAGTTTGTCGTCACTCCACGAGCGGGCGTAATTTTGAAGCATGACATGTTGGGTATCAGTTTACTCTGTGTAACATTATCTTTCACAATAAAAA